>NC_136910.1:50661026-50736815 GCF_949606895.1 Notothenia rossii
GAAATGGGGGCCGGACATAAACAAAGAAGCTAGTACCTGATTGGCTGAACTCTACCTGCATGTGTCACAAAGGGTTCAGCCCAGTTTCTAAATTCTTTAGATAAATTCCGGAGAGAACAGAGACAGACCAGAATCACAATCCTTCTTTCTTTCATTGATCTGATTAAACGAAAGGTGGCTTCCAGCCTGTAAGTACATTTTGCTTAGAAAACATCACCTTGACATTTTTATTTTAATAGATTTGTGTTCAATTCAGTGATAAGTTTTACTTATTCATTAAAGATGATTTCCTCTTACAGATGATCTTGAATTATCTGCAGCTATCCGTCAACAACATACTACACAAAAGGGAACACATTCAATCTACTGAAGATGAGTTGTGCAAGGTAAGCTCCTGTGCTCTCATTTCACCATATTTATATGCAGGACCTTTACTTTGTTTTGCTAAACTGTTGTATAACTTCTCATGATAAGTCTCGTTATAACGCCATTGTGTCTTCCTCCTCAGAGTTCTGCATGCCTTTGGGAGTCACACCCAGCCCTCTTTGATGCCAGCATACCTTACCCCATGTCTGAGCCTCGGCCAGCACCAACCTCTTTACCAGCTGCTGTCCAAGACTCCTCGGAAGCTCTCACAGCGCCGTTATCAGCCGGCTGACTGTCTGCCACGGAGAGGCCTTCACTCACCGCGTTCCTCTTCCTCTTCCCCCTTCCCTGCATCCTCCTCACAGCCCTCCTCTCCTGTGGCCTCAGCGCCTCGGAGCTGCCTCAGCAGGGACGGCGGCGGTCTAAAGAAGAAGAGCGTGGTCTTTGCAGACACCGTCGGATTGGCACTGACAGATGTACGCCTGTTTGTCTCAGAGCCATCTCCCCTTTCTTCTGGACCTGGCACAACGCCACATCTTGACGACAACCAGGAGCAGAACGATAAGGTGTGCTTGGAAACAGATGGATCCAATGGTCAGCAGGAGGAAGCTTACCGCGGTTACACCAGACTTTCACAATATCGGCCTCTGCACACGACTCTCGGTATTCAGAACTCTTCAGATCCACAGTGTCTTCAGAGGTGTTTATCAAGAGTCAGAGAGTGGAGAGCAAAAGATTTGGCTAAACAGTTAAATGAGACCACCCCCTCAACAGAACTATGATAACATGTAAATAATCAACTATTTAAATATTTATTTAGAGTTACATTTTTTAAGGGTGCATGGACTTTCTAAAATCTCCAGTGTTGGTTGGTCTGAAGCCCATCATGACATAAAGTAGGTTTGTTGTGTAAATTACAAATAACGTATGTTTGACATTTGGTTTTACACAGGAAAAAAACAGCAGTATCATTTGTGACAGTCCCATGTTTTGAACTTCTCCATATTGTACCTGGGAATTTGTGTGTTCACCACTTAACAACATCCTAAATGTTTTCCATTTGCTTTTCCATTTCCGAGGTGGTGGCATGAAATATGTTGAAATTACCACCAATGAGTTTGGTCAAGGGGTTGCATTCATTTTCTGTGAGATCAGATTGTCTCAAGCCTATGTGAATAATAAATGCAATATTGTTCTGAATACATCTATTTATTTTCTTTCTCTTTGCTTTCTTGTGCCTAGGTTAAATCCTAATCATTTAACACATTGCCTTTTAGAAATGCAGCTTGAAGTTTACACATTTGTGTGCATTGTAGCATGTCCACATACTGTAACCCTGATTAAGATAGAAAGGCCCTTCAATGGTTTTTTTGCATGATATATTTCCACAATGACATTTTTCCTTTCGCTTAGGCTTAGATTCATGGTGCGTATTTACAGGCTTGTATGTCCAAAACTGTTGCCAACGGGTTTTATGGTCCAACTGACTTGATATAAATGACCTGCAGTATATTATAATTATTTGAACGGACCCTATTATGTGTTTTGGGGTTTTTCCTTTCCGGTAGTTTTAGATATACTCTCACAAACACTCTGCCTGAAACGCCTCAATTGGACTTTCTTTTGTAACATAATCACTACGTAGCAATTGCGCTTGTATTGGCCAGAGCTCCAACACATTGTTAGTGATAGGCTAAGGCAGGGATGTCCAAACTTTTTTTCCCGAGGGCCACATACAGAAAAATATACGAAGGGCTGGGCGGCTCACTAGAGGTTTTTTTTTTTTAATTACATTTGTTAGAAAATGTTTTCAACTTTAAAAACGGTGTTAACTAACACATGAATACTTTGCGATATATTTGTACGTATATATATATATTTAAAAAGTACAATATAAGACAAGCACAAGTTTAATTTGTGGGCCATACTCCAATACACTTTTTGAATTTTGCTGAGGGCCGTTTCAAAATGTCTCGTGGGCCGCATTTGGCCCCCGGGCTGTAGTTTGGACACCCCTGGGCTAAGGGGTTGGACAACTCTAAGCGGTTGACCAATCACAACAGAGCCAGCCAGCTAACCAAGCAGACTGGGCTCTGGTTTCAGACAGAGCGTGAAAAGATGTGCTGCAGCACAGGCAGTATGAGAAAAATAAAGTCATTTTTGAACATTAAAGCATGGAGACATCTCAAAACAAATACAAATATAAAAAAAACCTGAAAATCATCCAATTTGATAATAATAATAATAATAATACATTTGATTTATATAGCGCTTTTCACAACTCAAAGACGCTTTACAGTTTGAGAGAGGGTAAACAAACAAGGACAGGCAAACAAATAAATATAGTAAAATAGAAAATAAAAAAGGCAGTCAAGAGGAAGTTGTTCTGGCTAGTGGATCCCCGGAGCTCTAGATTAACATTAAAATGCTTTTTGTAGTTGTAAGTGCAATACCTTGCGGCCTGTAGCCATCAACTCCTGAAACAACAAAAAGTTGGCGTTTTATCCAGTTTGTACACAACGATGAAGAAACTTAACAAGCAGCAGTGGTCCACTGAAGAGACCAGCTACCTACTGGGAATCTGGTCTTCCGAACATGTACAGAGGAAGCTGGAGCACAATCGGCCATTGTCGTTGTTGTCGGTGTCAGCTGTGAGGGCTTTCCGCGCGGTTTGGCTTTATGAAGCAGGCACGCAAACGGTTACGTCATGACGCAAACGATGACGCAATGACGCAGCACCAGTCGGACTCTGGGCAGTGTGAAAAGAGCCGGAGCTAAACCGAAGAACCGGTCCTGAACCTGAAAAGCTCTAGCACGGAGCTTGAACCGGAGTTGCGTTGGTGTGAATGAGGTATTAGTGACCTTGCTGAGGGTGGATTTGGAGCCGATTAGGAGGAGTTCTGTTTTGTTGCGGTTCAGTTTGAGGAGGTTATGTTGCATCCAAGTTTTAATAGCTGTCAGACAGGAATCCATGTGGGTAAGGGGTGGGTTATGGAGGGATTTGGTGCTGAGGTAGATCTGAGTGTCATCAGCATAGCAGTGGAAGTCCAGGTTGAAGCGGCGGAGTATCTGACCGAGGGGGAGGATGTAAATGATGAAGAGGAGGGGGCCAAGTACTGATCCTTGAGGAACGCCTTGAGTGACTGAGGCTGTGGCAGAGGAGTGGTTGGGGAGGAAGATGAAGTGGGATCGTTCAGTGAGGTAGGACTGGAGCCATCTGAGTGCAATACCTTCAATACCAATTTATGAAGTCTGAACCATGAAAGGTATGCTTAAGAGGTTGGATATGAACACCTCACCATGATTTATTCTATAAACTGAATTAAGGAGGACCTTGAGCACTCAGCCCTTTTTTAATGACAAACAAATACACACCTCCTGCAGATTCCTCTCACCTTTACAGACACACATACCAATATGTTATTATGTCTCACGTTACCAGGGGCTGATGACTTCGTGCGTTGTGCTGTGACACACCTCCCTGTGAAATTCACACCAACCTAATTTGTACCAATTGGTATGTACAGTATACATGTTAATCTTCCTGTGACCCAGATATAGGGATGTAACACATAACAAAAGAAACATATACAAATCATTTGTTTTATATTGTTTCCATTGTAAATAACATTATGATGTGTTTTGTTTGTTTTTAATATTTATTTTAATGGCTTAACATTTTCTTTTTTTCCCCCATATGGTCATGCATTATGAAAGACGAATACTAAAGACGACAATCTAATTTACCATATTTGAAAACCCATGTTTCTAAAAATATAAAGCACTTAAATACACTGTTTGAAACCACTTTGTTCGATGTTCTTCTTAAACACCTTTGAAGTGTTTATTTTGAAATCTGAAACGCCTCAAACCCTTTTTAAGACTCAAGTACGTTCCGGGGAAATGCATATATGGCTATAATCAAAATAATAATAATAATAATAATATCTTCAAAGCCAAAACTTTAATTCTTTTGGGGGATAGAAATAACAATCTTCAAAGCCAAAACTATATTTCTTCTGGCAGAATGGTTAGGATTCCACTTTTAAGAGGCATGATGAGGGAGGCTGATGCAAGATTGCAGGGGCAGAGCAGAACATTGAAACCCCACCCTCGGCTGGGTGGAGATGGCTCCCTGCAGGATCTCCATCTTTGTGCTGAATCTCCCTGCAGCTGGAGGGATGAGGGAGGAGCACCCTCATGTGGGGAAAGAGGGGAGGACCAGGCTCACTGTTGTGTTTATGTAACCGGAAAATAAATATGTCTCCAACTTCTCCTCGAGATGATGTCGAAACAAACATGTATAATCTACAATATAGCTCTCAATACAATAAGGTTTCATTGACTTATTCATCACATTCTAAGATGCCATTTTTGCCAACATATTGTGACATATTTAAATGGTAAATCCTCCAGAATCTAGTGTAATCAAGTATTAATGTTTTAAAGGCAATGTATGACAGGGTTTACATCTTTGATCATGAAAAATAACTGGGTTTTGTGATATAGCTGATTCCCTTTTTCCACCGACATATGTGTATATGCAAAGTTTGTCGAATGCATCATCCCTAATTTGTAAGGGATTATAAAACTCACTATTGTTGGAAAGTTACCTAAAATATTAGTTCTCATTCATAACACTCCGTTCGATGTCTCACTATGGGATGCGCCTCATCGCGGAGCAAACAGAAGCATCAATCTCATTACGCCAATCCTGATTGGCTGGTGATCTTGACGTCAGCGTCAGGGAATCCACCCCCCCTATAAGTAGCTTGCGCTACGACGCAGCGTCATTCAAACACCTCTTCTCGCTTCAGAGCACATCTCGACATATCAGTAGCTGGGCTAGCTTAACAGTCCACAGACTGAACCCAAAGTTAACTTTCGGTCAACGGGCGCTCGCCGGCTACTTTTCTGCTTAGCAAGAAGACTGTTAATACTAACACATCAGTTAGTATTGCAATCTACCTCGCCGTTTCTTTCTTCGGAAATAAAGGTACGGTTTTGATTTTTCAAGCTAGTGACACACCTGTTGCTAGCTTGCCTTTCCTCACTACCGACACCATGGTAGCGAGGACGTTTTTTTTCCTTCTTTTTCTCTCTCACACCAGAGGAGGGGAAGATAAAAAGGTATTAACACACCAGTTAATATTCTTTGAGAATACAATTCTACACCGTCTCTTTTTTTCCGGATTAACGACAGGTGGGGAAAGATTTTTTTCTCGGCAACATACCTGTTACGAGCGGGTCCTCTCCACGACGTCACCACGGCGAACGAGATGGACGCTTCTCTCCCTCACACCAGAGGAGTCAGGGACTCGGAGGCTCGGCTCTGCGGCTGCGGGTTGAAGATATCAGGCACAGACTCACACCAGGTCTGCTAGTCCTGCCTCGGGCTGGAACACGCCCAGGAGGCTATGGACAACCCCGGCTGGTGCGGGAATTGTGCCCGCTTCACCATCAAGAGCCTCCGCCGACGGCTAGCACGCCAAGCTAGCTTGTCGGGACAGGACCCCCTCATGTCCGCTGTTTCGCCGGCCGGCAATCAAGACATGGGGGCGTCCGCCGCAGAAATTGAGCCCCGAGCTGTGTCAGGCTGGGGCTCAATAACAGCGGCAGTCGTTGAACCGGAGCCCCGCCCCATGTCAGGCTGGGGCCCGGTGACGGCAAAAGCCGCGAGAGCGGAGCCCCGCGCTGTGTCAAGCTGGGGCTCCCAACTGGACTTCACCATGGTCTCACCCGCGGAGGCTGTCCTGGAGTTGGACTACATGGAGGACAAGGAGGACGCCTCTGAGTTCCTCCTGTCCGACTCGGATGAGCAAGAAGATGATATCTTCGTGTCATCATTTTCAGTCACCAGTCGAGGAAGAAGAAGCGGGCGGCCTGACAGCCTCCTCTCCTCTCCTCGGTGACAGAGCTGGAAGTTCCCTGTTCCCCAGCTCCAGATGTGTTTTCGGGGTGCCACCAGGCCCCCATCTTCCCGCCGCCTCGAGTGATGCCGCAACGCCATCCTCAAGTCCGCGCCAGAAGGGAAACAGACTTAATACCAGACACAGCGAGTTCTGCTATCTGCCTAAGTCACAAAAACACATGTCACAAATACCGTTGTTTTCGAATAAACCATTTTTCACTGTCGCATCCAGGCTTCAAGCCGAGGGCGCAGGCCAAAAAAATGAAAAGAAAGACAATAAAAACAATAAACAGTCTGTCGCCTGTCCCTCTTTGAGAGCAGCTACGGCCTCTCTCAAAAGGCGGATAATAGACGGGTCTGTGAAGGCACCACCGCCATGCGCATGCGCAGTGACGACTGGGGTTATTGAGCCGCTACCGCCACGCGCATGCGCAGTGCCGGCTGGAGCTGTGAAGACATCACCGCCACGCGCAGTGTCGGCTGGGGTTATCAACCTGGGGTACCGCCGTGTTCAGACACTAGAGGGCCCCATAACACAAAAAATAGAGACTCAGAGGGAAAGAGACGTGACATCTCCGCTCGCTTTAAGGAGCGAAAGGTGGAAGATGCTCACAGCTTTTGCTTGGGTTTTCAAGTCAGTAACACGGGGCTACAGGCACCCGGAGCGTATGGCCCTATGGGCCTGGCCCGTGAGTGGTATAATCTGAATGCAGTGGGTCTCCCTCAGAAGGTGATAAACACTATTCAGAGTGCGAGAACCTCCTCCACCAGGTCTCTTTTCATGACTGTAAGTGGAGGGTGTTTGAGGACTGGTGCCTTCAAAAAGGGCACACCTCTTTTCAATGTCCTGTTGGAGTGATTCTATCATTTCTACAGGACCTGATTGATAAACACAGAGCTTTTTCTATGATCGAAGTCTACCTGGCTGCTTTTGCTGCATGCCATGTGGGCTTTGAGGGTAGGACGGCTAGCCAACATCCTTTGGTCTGCCGTTTTATGAAAGGGGCTCGCAGGCTCCTTCCTGTTTCCAGGTCACTGGTGCCCTTATGGGACTTGACAGTGGTTTTAGATGGGCTCACTCGAGCCCCATTTGAACCCCTGGAAGAAGCTGACATGAAGCACCTGTCGCTGAAGACAGTGCTGTTACTGGCCCTGGCATCCGCCAAGCGAGTCAGTGACATTCATGCGCTATCTGTACATCCTTCGTGCACTCAGTTTGCCCCGGGGCAAACAAGAGTGTCGCTGAAGCCCAACCCTGCCTTTATACCTAAGGTGGTTGGTTCAAGTACCCCCATTGACATTGAGGCATTTCCTCCGCCGCTGTGTTCCTCCGGGGAACAGCGGCCGAATTTGCTGTGTCCAGTTCGTGCTTTACACAATTATATGGACAGGTCAAAAGAGTTTTGTTGTAGTGACTAACTCTTCAGATCCTGGGCTAACCCTCAGAAGGGCAAGCCCGTTACCAAGCAACGGCTCTCCCACTGGATTGTGGAAGCGATTGCTTTGGCCTATGCGAGTCAGGGTTTGCAGGCACCTACGGGTCTGCGTGCTCATTCTACTCGTGGTCTGGCTACATCCTGGGCTTTGTTCAATGGTGTTTCCATCCAAGACATTTGTGCAGCGGCGAGCTGGTCCTCGCCGCTCACTTTTTTCCACTTTTACAGGCTAGATGTCTCTGCTCCTAGTGTGGCCCGAGCAGTGCTGGGCACCCTGCTGAGTCAGAGCTCTACCTGTTAAGTTCTGGTTGGTTTGGTGACTTTCGAGATAAGCTTGTCTGGCAATACGGGAGCTTCAATAGTGTTACGAATGAGAACTATAGGTTACTTACGTAACCCCAGTTCTCAGAGTAACATGAAGTGAGATGTCTCACCAGACGGCCCTCCTTGCTATGGTGAAGCGAGAAGAGGTGCTTATTTTGAATGACGCTGCGACGTGGCGCAAGCTTCCCTGACGCTGACGTCAAGATCACCAGCCAATCAGGATTGGCGTAATGAGATTGATGCTTCTGTTTGTTCCGCGATGAGGCGCATCCCATAGTGAGACATCTCACTTCATGTTACTCTGAGAACTGGGGTTACGTAAGTAACCTTTAGTTCTATTGGCCTATTTAGTCAATGTGATCGTGTTATACCTTCCGATTTTATAGCAGATCTGCTGTAAGCTATAGCTAACCTAGTCCTTTTAAATATACTGACTGGCTTTTAGTTAAAGCGCATGTTCCATCAAGTTTGTGAAGATGTTTCTTACTTTGCAGCGTTTGAGCGTGTTTGCACCTGTTGGCCACCGTACTTTACTGATACAATTTCTCTTTTAAATACTCAGAAGCGTTCGTGATTGTTAAAACAATGACAAGACTCAAGTTTAATTTAGTTTCTGTTTGAGTAAAATGTTGTTTAACAATAATTGGTTAGGTTAAAAATTACATTTGATGATTGTTGGTGGCTTTAAAAAGTGCATAATGATTATATGTTTTATATGTTAATTAATTTAATTAGTTTTCCAAATAGGTGATTCTTTCACATAACTTTATGCTTTAAAAAGGGTTGATAATTAGCTTGCCGTTTGTAGCAAGAGCTGTTAAATGATGTTACCATACGGCAGTCTTTTTCCTGAGAAATGAACATGCCGATTATACCCCTTCCAACTGAAGACAACATCTACATGTAAGTGGGTTTGCAAATAAACAGAATATCGTCTATTTCTATTGTCTATTTTATGTCAGTTTTGAGTCAATGTTTCAGTAAAAAGGGTAAAGCCTTGTCAGCTTTCCGTGCAAACTGTTTCCAATAACACATAATTTGAATACAAAGTACAACTACACTTTTATACTGACTGTAGTTAATAAAAGACGAAAACAAGTCTTTATTCAATCTGCTCCATTAAACCCAAGGCCTTCCCAGCTTTTACTGACACGAGGGCAAATTCTCTCTTTCAAACTATAATGAATAGCTTAGAGGAATGTCCTGATATATGAATATCTTGAATACATTCAGCAGTGCACAGTGTTTTGTCCTGATGTAATTCTCACTCTTTTATTCATACCACAAGGTCTGTGTGTCCTTTTCAACAGACATGACTGTATAGTACATCTTATGTGTGCCCATGCACTTCCTCTTTTTACAGGGTCGTTCACATATTAATGGCATACAGATGACTTGGATTTTTACTGAGCTATGAGCGATTAAGTGCTATGTCCCTTTTAATCAACACATATGTAGCCCTACTGTATTTAAGGTATTGAGTGATTGGATTGTTTGTTTTGGCTAAGGAACATAGGTGTTATGGGCAAAGCTGAATCTCAGAAATATCTTTATATATTCATGTGTTTCTTTACTTCTCGAAACCCTAAGCCTACTTTTCCCACAAACTCAACTTGACTGCCAACAAGTGACATCATTTGGAGCAATTAATCAGATGTATGATACAAAGAGACTTTGATGTGGACATTTGGTTTGTTCTGCATAATTTAGTATATGATTGTGGAAGATCTTTATTCTGTTACTTCACAATTAGGCATATCTTCTTTTAAGGTTATGTAAAAGGCTTTTGTTTTACATATATCTGTTGATGTATATTCAAAATGCTGATAATGAAGAAAGTGATACAATTATTGTTTTTTGTAATCACTTGAATCATCTTATACAGTATCTGTGGATTGTTTTGTTGAAGGGGCCATATCATGCTAATCCCCAGGTTCATGTGTGTATTTTGTGCCTTTATAAGATAAGATAAGATGGTACTTTATTGATCCCAATTTGGGAAATTGTTTTTGTTGCAGCAGCATAAAAGACAAGGCATTTTACAATAATAAAACTACAAATAAACAATAGAAAGAAAATAAAATAAAATATACATGTAGACATTATATATACAAATATATATATATATTAAAAAATATATGACATAAGGAATATGGAATATTAAATATAAAATATTGAACAATTATTGTGAAATGTTTAGATGCTTTAAGGTTCAAAAAGTGTTTTAATTGTCTCATACTTCCTGTGCTGCAGCACCCATGTTTCCCCTCTGTCTGAAACCAGAGCCCCTCATTTTAAAGTTAGGAGTGCTTTAAAAGTTAACACAAGTTTATCTTATCTCATCTTATCTTTAGAATGGAAGGAGGCAAAAGTTTCTTTCTTTCTTCCAGTAAAGATAAAAAACAAGTCCCTGTGTTAAGTCACGACATTGTAGTTTTTCACAAGCATTGAAATCTACCACGAGGACAAGTCTCATTTCATCTTTGCAAATAACCACATTATTGAAGAGTGGATCAAAACACAAAAGACCGCAGGCAACAAAAGCAGAAGAAATTACTTTCCTTTCAAGGTTCATGCAAGGAAGGACAAAACCAAGGATCAAACGAAGACTGAACGGGAAGTCCAGGACTCAAATACAAATGTATATGATGAGGCGATGAAATGCAGGTGGAGAGAAGGCAGGTGAGGGGTATACGGTGATTAGGCAGAAGAGCAGGCAGGGAGCTGATTGGCTGAGAAACACTCAGGCTGATTGAGAACAGGTGTGTAGAGTGCACAGGTGCAACAGTATTGTGCTGATATATGTTACACTATTAAACATTTACGGTGAAGTGTTGATTTAATCAAGCAAGTTTGAACTCAAATGACATAGACATGAAGTGTAACAAACTGTCTCCCTGGAGAGAAGGGAATCTAATCTAATAAATCTAAGATGTTATGATATTATTGTGTGTCATAATAATGTGAAGCTAAGCGGTAATCTCTAGAATCTAACAGATATGCTCATGGCATGTTAGCACACTGTTTGAAACAGTAAATGCCAGCAATTTATTTTTACCTAAAAGATATTATGGAAAATCGAGATTAACTGGTGTGTTTTGAGTTTTCCCATGCATTTCACAATAGTTATAAGATAACCAATATTTTATCTTTCAATGATTTTACTTACAGTATCTCAAATGTCAACTCATTTCAGATCTGAAGATATCGGTGGATCTATTTAAGGTTACGGTCCATTTCTTTTTGTCTGCCAGCAACTGTCACACTTTGCTTTTTAATTTAATGTCATCCACATTACAATACACAATTCAAATATTGGACTCTCTTAACACAAAAAACAAACATCTGGAGAGAAACAAGCACACATTTGTGGCAGCCTAACTTTGCCTATAATGCAGATATTTTAACGTAAAATTGCTTTATTTATTGTTTTTGCATTAGTTTAACCGGGAGAATTATATTGCAGTGACACAAATTCCGGTCACAACAACTCCCATTTTGACTACAACAAACTTCCTTTTCATTTCTGTTAGATTGAGAGCCTCCTAGTGGCAAAACATTACACATTGTGCCTTTAAACATTTACTGAAATCTGGAATATTAGATATATTTAGCAGCTAGATAATTGGGGTTGGTGTATAAATGAAGTAAGTAGGTATAGATAAAGGATTCTGATTCTGCAAAAGATTTATGCTCGCTGCTATGATTAACATTACAGGCCGCAGCCAAGGCTTAGGCCATGGGTATCTATTAATAACAGTGTCATCCACCTACGAACATCAAGCACTGCATACAGTACTGCATAGTGAAGGGTAATACATCAGCAACAGCAAGGTTAACAGACAGGTTTGCAGAAACTGTACAGGGTTTTCGGAGGATGTCAAAATATCTCACACCCACTGCAACCTGTCTGTTTTTCTCGAGTCAATTTGAACGAATCAAGCGTACCTGAAGAATTTTAAACAGCCTGATTCTGTGCTTTGCGGCCAAACTTTCACATCATCATCATCTGTATATTTCCCGCGACCTTCCAACGGTAGCTCCTTATTTGCTCAGGGAATAGCAAACAGGCCCCGTGTGAACAGAGTCGAAAATATTACCAACGTGGCTTTTGACTGAAGTGTTGTGTCAGTCACGACGCAGTCAAGCCAAGTGGAATATTTCTTGACACGAGTCAGAAGGCTGTCACTGTCGAGAGATTCATGACAATTGAAATATTATGTGCATATAAAAATAAAATCAGTGGAGCACGAAGAGAAGATGACAGATGGATCGTCTGACAGCTGCGTAGAAAGCGCTATGATGTTTCGTTCTGAAATAAAATCAAACAAACGGATAAAACACGAACCCTCCAAAGACACATTATGAAGTGAATCATGATTATTATGAAATATAACATGCATGTATAATCCATAGAGACACTCATTAATACTAATGTATCCCAGAAACAAGCTTTTATATGTTAGTGAGTTTCTATGGAGTGTCATCTTTGGGGCACTGGTATGTATTCTTTTTCAGATGTGTAGCTTCTGTTCATACTCCATACTGCACAGTGCATATGGAACAATGAAGCAAGGCTGCATGAAATAAAAGTCCCATGAGGCATAAGCGCTTGCATGTGTTGTTTGATGGATAATGTATATGCATTTTTGATAACGTGTAACATCACTTGTTCCATTCCAACATACTGTATTTTAGTGAGGTACTCAATGCCACACATTACCATTGACATGTGTTTCGAGTCAAATACATTGACATTGATCGTTTCAAGGGCTTTTCAGGATTCTATTTGCCTGTCAGAACGATCCCTAGGTTCCTGGAGACTTTCTTTTCTCCCTCATCTCAAAAAATGTAACCTCCAGCAGGATGAAGGCATTGTAAAGATTTGCAAAATGACACCTAAGAAAACTAGGATCACATACTTAAGATAATAGTGCGTCATACCAGTGGATATAATGAAAATGTTATGTATTTAGGCTCTAAAATTATTTTTCATCCAAGCAATTGATCATAAGCTAAGGGTACGTTTTGGTTGGGGTTTGAGGTTACCTTGTTAGGAATAGTTTGCACTGGCCTACCAATCTGTGGGTGGGTTGGTTTGTGTGTCATAGACTTGGAGTGGATTGCACCAACTCCTGAATAGTCCCAGCTGATTTGGAGGATGCGAATATTAAACCGCTGTCAATGGTGCTTTATCCTACTGGACATCATGAAAGGGTCTACTTTTGCCCTAAAATGATTTTTTGTCCAAGCAATTAAGAATAGGGTTAGAGTTAGGGTTAGCAGTAAATACACGCCACAAGAACTACACAATTCCCAGTCTGCAACAGCACCTGCCCCCCTCCTTTGAAACAAGCCTGGACATTTTCTTTTCTTTTTTCTAGCACAACAGCCTCAACTTGCTGTCAGTGCGTCACAATGGATGCTGGGACTTTTCAGGACAGGTAGCATATGTCCTATAAAAATCTATTTTTGGTGATTATATTGCTCACTTACTGTACCCAAATGGCCTTTATTCCATTATTACCTGAGGGAATTGAAACACAGCATGGTCTTTAAATGCTGCTACAAACTTTTGATGAGTTGAGTGTCACGGTGACCTTTCACGAATTGGCGTCCTAAGACACTACTTGCACCTGTGGATCTCCCATAACGGGTTTTGACTTTCCTATAAAAAAAGACTTGTTAGGTTTGTTTTTCAAGCAAATAGTTAGTTTAACAATAAGAGTTGTTCATACTGAGAATTTCAGAGCATTTTCTGAGGTCAGCCATATTGTAAAAAAACAGATGTGTCCTAATTCAAAGACTGCCGGACCATTTTGCTTAACAGCTGTGGGTAGAATAACATTATCTACGTGGTGTACTCTCACAGCTGGGGAGGAAATGGAGCGATCAGGTGAATCCAGTTACTGACCTTTACGACGTGTTGTCTGTGAAATCCAAATGGCTCTTGGTGGAAGATATTTGAATAAGATGGGGGGCAGATAAGGAAATACAGAAGATGGTAAAAAATGGATCTTCAAAAAGGTCCTGATTTTGGTTGATTTTCTGATTAAAACTGTTCAAATGCAATGCTTTCGTGAATGTACATTATTAAATCCAATCGTCAACTAAACATAAATAAGGATGAACAACATCTTTACTCCCCCATGTGTTATTTACCCAGAATTCCCTTAACAGGAGTTAAGCTCTTTTTTATGCATACTTCTTTGTTAAACATTAAGCTGATTCTGATTCATAAGCTCAAAGTGCCCCATTTTGCATGGATTCTCCTTCATCTCCACTTGATGGCAGTGCAGTATCAGTCACAGCGATTACACAGGGCCTCTGTCCCATTCGGCGTCATTAAGTCCCTATAAACAAAACATAAGCAGAATACAAAAAAAGCACCGTACATTTCTTCGTAATGAGCAACACACACCCAGGCTGGCCTGAAGCCCACAGGTGTGTTTGTGGCTCTGGCTTTGGCTCAATTAGCCTGATAGAGCCTCGTGAAATATACTTTCCACTAACGCAAGCACTTCTGTAACCTTGGACAGGATGGCAGCGGATGATGTATGATAACTTAAACAACTGGAGTAGATGCTGCACTTCACAAACAGTTATATTCTCAGAGGTTAAAAAGAAACAGCATCTTTTGAGTTAATGACCTATATGTTCTTCGTCTCATTGCCTAATTAGAAAACTCATTGAATAAGCTGAAAACATTAATACATTATGCAAACAGCCGAGAATGCCTCAAGGAGCAAGTCTCATATACTGTAGTAGAGGTTGTACAGCATGAGACATAGCCTCTGGTGCTAGAGTAGAATTCACAGTCTCAAGTGCATTTGTATCTTAGTCTAGCTAGCAGCGGTGAGTATGCACATACAGTATTTATTGCATGAGAGAAAGTCCCCAAGTGGTGGGCAAGTAAATAATGGATTCTCATTGCGGGCGAGCACCGGGAGGGACGCACAGTCTCAAGTGCCATAGCTCATTTTGACCCATTTCGCAATTGCATGATACCGTATATGTTGACCTTGAGGAGAGGCAAATTGGGAACGTTTATTTCTTATAATGTGTGACGCGATCCCATAGGCGGTGGTTGGTGGAATCTTGAAGCCACCCGGTGGATTTCTGTATTATTGAGAGGCCTTACATCAGTGTGGAGGACAGTGAAGTGGGGGGGGGGGGCTGTTAATTAAACACTCTATTAACTCTCAGGAGCTTTCGTACGAGAGCTGAGGTGTCACTGTTCATGCGAATATATATTATGAATACAAATCAAAGTAAGAAATGCTGGTTACACTTTCTTGTCATATATTTTATTATAAACACACTAATAATGCATTATAGCCACCCTATAGCAGTGTATAATCAAAGTGTTAAGACCTCATAAATATTCATAATGCTTTATAACAATAGTAACATTAGAAAGTGTTTCTATATAGCCATGACATTAGGTCATAATACTTCATAAATGGTGTCTTGCTAACTTTTCAGAATTAGTGGTTTTATTTCTGTTATGCAGCAGCATTTATGTCCCCGTGAATCACTTTCTCAAAATGTATTTAAATTGTATTGAATATTTAAATGGTTTAATACGTTTAAGATGAAGGTGTCCCTTATCACATAAAAACAGAACATTCAAAAGTAGTTTTTTTCCCTGCGGTTTCTTTTAGTACACTCACTTTATCTATATTCTGTATTTGACCATGTCCCCAATGGAGAGTAATCAACTTATACCAGAACTGTGAGCCATAAAATAACATATAAAATACTATTATTTATTTATTTGACAGGCTATTAAACACGTTCTGATAAAAAACTCATTTGTATTGTTTTATTGCAGCATTTACTGTTGTGTCCTTGAAGACATTTTCCACAGTGCTATTTAGTTTCTCAGCCTCTAAACTACAATTCCATTGAGACCCGATGTGATGCAAACACAGAGGAATAAAGTAGGGTGAACAAAACTTTCACTCCAATCTTTTTAACCATGTTCATTGGCGTTCATCTCATCGTCAAACTGTAAAAGTTCCATCCTGTTATGAATGAAGCGAGCTCAATAAAAAATGAAAAATGTATTTAATAAAGTTGTAAACGTTTTGTTTAATGAAAATAAGGTTAAATGGAAAACTCTGGATCAATCACAGAGCTATAGCTTTACAAATATGAATAGACCAGCATAAATCAATCCAACAATAACAAGTATTATTGGAGTACCTTTCCGCTGCAGATAAGCATTTCACAATTTTTATATATTGACAAAAACAACCCCATGTTTTGCATCTTTTCAAAAGTTATGATAGCCAACATTATAATGACTCAAAACTAGTTTGTATTCTATTTCCCTATACCCCATCAAATATTTAAATAAAGCACCCAATGACCACTTTATATGTCCGGCAGTGGCTCAGTCTATAGGGCCTGGGAACCGTAGGGTCACCGGTTCAAGTCCCCGAACAGACCTTAATATGGAGTGTGGACTGGTTCTTAGAGAGGTCCCAGGGCCTCCTGGACATTGCCGTGGTGCCCTTGAGCAAGGCACCCCCCACCCCATTTCCCCAGGTGCTGTACTAGGATGTGTTAAACGCAGATGTCAAATGTCACTCTTTGAGCTATGCTGTGTGCATGTGTGTGACAGATAAAGAGGTTTTAATCCTCCGATTCTAATAGTAACTCATAATTACATTATTATGCATTTCTTTTTAAAGTAAAATATATACTTATAAATATGAGTATGAGCACTTGTAACTATCATTATGCATTGCTACAGTATAAGCAGATTATGACCTATTATAATAAGTATGCTAAGATTGTATTAAAACATGAGCCACCAACATGGTAACATATTGTTTATCCACTGTTATTTTAACCATATGTTTATATCTGAATAATAATAAAAAAAACATCTGAAGACTCTGTTTCCTGCAACATAACCCCAGGTTGAAAAAGGAAGGATGCTACGGAGAGATGTAAGCAGCTGTGCAAAAGTATGTTGGAGCAGTAATGCAATCTGTTGAACTAATGTATCAGATTTTAGAGCTCTCCGTGTGAGTAAGTCATCCTCCGCCCTTAAAAGACACAGTCGGATGGGAGCTGCTTTGTAAAGAGTCGGTGAGTGAATTAGCCGCGCAGGTAGGCAGGGCGATATTAAAAATTATTGCTGTGCTTCCTCATTCCCTGTGATGCCATTTGATCTCCCCCTTTTCATTCTTTGTACCCTCGTTCATCACCCCTTATCACTCCCTCTCATTCCCCTCTTTTTATCTGGAAAATAAATTCTCTGTACCTTTTGAATTATTTTTTTCATTTCTAGCGTTCCCTAATGGACTTTAATCATGCGAGGATCTCATCTCAGAGGTGAATTCTAGTTATACCCTAGACTTCTTTTGTTTGGTAATGGACAGGCAGAGAGAATTTAATTTCACTCTTGCCTGCCCTTTACAAATCCAGAAAAGGTGACGATGGTGATTATATGATACAGTGCTTACTTACAATTTACAGAAATTGTATTATCTAGTTATTTTGGATTGGGGAAACTCCAATCTGAGTCATTCATTGTAGCTAAATCAAGAATCACTAACTGGATTTATGATGGAACTCTGCTGGGAAAATCAATTCATCTTTTCCCAATGAAATTAAACAATAACACATTGTCTTTGGTTCATTTATACCACATTCTGAATATCCTAGCACGTATTAAAGTGAGAAATCCCTTCTGTTTCTTAACTTAACTCTTTGATAAAAAGCTCCGTCTGCAGACAGTATTCCTGTCCTGGAGGTATATTGCGTTTCTAAGATAACACTGTTATTTAAAAAAAAAAAAAAAAAACCTTTGTTGTCCCGCCATGATTTCGGCTCAATTCAAGCAAATTAACTGTGAACATCTGCAATTTCCACCTTCAAAGGATGAATCGTACCAAAAGCACCTCTGTGTCAGGATCTGGACATTTGCATTGATAAGGAAGTGGAACGTGGGATTGGAGAGTGCAATGTTGATACTTTTCGAACTCTTATGTGAAAATAAGTAATTGTTCGACAGCGGTGCTAAACTTTAAAGTGCAACTGTTTGACTTTGTAAACTCGTTGCCTTCCGCATATCGGAACAAACAGCTTAGGACTATCATAAATCAAAGAACAAAATATTGTTAAAAAAACCTGAAGCTATTCTTTTCCAGTATGAGAGTTCGTTTTTAACCATTGCAACATAAGTTTGACAAAACAGTCCAAACTCAAGGTCCAACTACTGTACAAGCTTTTTCTTTGATATGCGTCAGTTATGTAACACCAGGGACGGAGTGGGATTGAAAAACAACCCCGAACTCTGACCCAGTTGATCAGACAATAATCATGACATGCGCATGCTAGACGATCAGGGTTGTGGCTGGTTTTTAATTTCAAATGTGTAAATTGACACTTTTTAGGGAGAATTGGCACAGCAGGAAAGTCAGTAAACTCAGTAAATTTGCTTCCTATCGCTGCTTCAGATTATAAAAAGCTCTTCCACTTTGTGAAATCCCTGTAGCATGTCAGGCGGAAATAATGATAGACCTGCAGCATCTGAGATGTGCCACGCTAGAGCGCGGTGCCATTTACGCACAGTACTGTTAACGCCACTAGATCTCCTAAAAATGACTGCAGGCTGCTACGGTATAACAACTCCATACTTCACACACATGGATTATTATTTAGCTTTTTTGATGAAGTATGCGGTTTACGTATGTGAAATGTAAATATTATTCTTCCTCAAAAAGAAAAAAATCCAGCACTGTTGTTCCGGCGTGCTCCAGCAGGACTAGCCAATGGAAACACAAGAGCTAGCAGCAGTGACGTCACAATGCCTTCATAGTATTATTGAAGATATCTTAAATTAGCGAGTAAGAACCAAACGTCTTCTTAGGGGGGTGTTCCAGGCACGTCCAGCTGGGAAGAGACCGAGGGGTAGACCTAGGACCAGGTGGAGGGATTATAGCTCTTCGCTGGCCTGGGAGCGCCTTGGGATCCCCCAGTCAGAGCTGGTTGATGTGGCCAGGGAAAGGAACGTTTGGGGCTCTCTGCTGGAACTGCTACCTCCGCGACCCGACCACGGATAAGCGGGAGAAGATGGATGGATGGAACCAAACTTAGCATCAGCGCTGTCGCCCCTGAGTGTGCAACCTAAATCAATCAATCAATCAATGTTTATTTATATAGTCCAATATCACAAATGTTACATTTGTCTCAGTGGACTTCACAGTTTGTACAGAATATCAGTATGACAATACGACACCCTCTGTCCTTAGACCCTCACATCGTACAAGGAAAGACTTCCAAAGAAAACCCACAGTTTAAAGGAGAACATGGGAGAAACCTCAGGGAGAGCAACAGAGGAGGGATCCCTCTCCCAGGACGGACAGACATGCAATAGATGCCATGTGTAAATTAAAAAGATAATACATTTACAACATAGGTAGACCAAATGTTTGGAAATGCGTGTGTCTATAATAAGAAGATGAATCCACGAGGATATCCATCCAGGACTCATGATCCAGGAACACAGCAACAGGCACAGCCACGACTCAGGATCCCGGCGTGGATAGACACCACATGATGATGTTTAAAGGAAAAATATTGAATTATAAACTCATACGTATTTGCTGTCAGCTGCCCTGGAATACCAGCCGTTCATTCTCCAGTACACAGATGCAGTCCAACCCTGTATACCACATCTCATTGCCTTCATCCCTGTATGGAGTTGTCTCAGTCGCCATGCAGTTGTTTTATTGTTCTTTTTTCTTTGTTTAACAGTCTCTTGATATTCTGCATGCAGTGCATAGGGAAAATATATGGAATGCTTACTTGAGGCTTTGTCAACCCCCAAGTATAAGCTATGGATGGATACAACATATGCTCTGTTTGTGTATATTTGGAATACTATAAACAAGCAACACTTTTAAATTCATCAGGTTTATGTTGTTAAAACTATAATTGTTCACCCTGGTCTCCATGAAGAAGCCATTGTATACTAGTTGAAGTTCTCATTTCGGATGAATATCATCTTTATTTGAATAGCCTGGAGCTGATACTCAACCTATTATCAACAGACTATATTGAATAATGTATAAAGGCCTGAGAAGCATGTGAGTTGGGGTCAAGTTGGGGTTAACCGGGTGAGGGATAAGGGGAACTCTCGAGAGATGCAGCAACAATTCGAGTGACAAACTTGCTGAATATCTTATCTGAATATCTATTTTTAAATACTTTGGGAATATAATAGTTATTTTTCCAAATTATGATTCATGGCAGATCATTCCACTTGTCTGGTAAAGGCTTAAGCAGTCATTATAAATATAATTAACTACAGGTTTGATGTGCATGTACTCAGAGGCAAATTGGCTTGATATGCCAATGGCCAGCCTTCTATACTGCGGCTTTTTGCTGGATCAGAGAATCAAGTCTGCAAATCTTAACTCACTTTCAATTTTTCTGTGGCATATTTGCGTTAGTTAATTCCATGCTTTTTCTCCATCTGAATTTCATTGTGTCTGCCTAATCAGCCAGAAGCAGAAAGGATCTGCTAACATTTCATTTCTCCATGAATATTTGATTGTCAAAAATTGCCCACAGGGAATGAACTGGGCTCAGGGTTCGGTTTTGATTTGCGATTAAACTATCAAGAAATCAATTTCATCTGCTTTGAATAATTCAGGGTTTAATGGAATGAGAAATGGCGAAAGGGGCAGGGGCTGTGAGATGGCTTGAAGGGTGTGTGTAACTGTGTGTGTGCTGGGTGGGAGGGTGGTGCGTAATGTGGGGGTTACGCCAGTCAAAATGAAAGCAGGGCACTGCAATGTGGTGCAGAGGGGCTGGGGAGCTGCTGTCATTTAACCTGCTGGTGCGGCATGTCAATAAGGTGCCTGCGCCAGTCATTTGTCGGTAGCAGGGAGTCCAGTGGAAATATTTGAGATGACTTAGTTGGGCAAAGACTTACTAGAGTCATGATCTATTGCCTCTCTAGTAGGAATTGGAATGGATCCTGCAGTTGGAACATTTGGTTTTCAATTTGTAATTACTCCCAGAAAAGCTTCTTCAGTCCACCAGTCACTGATCATTCATTACTACCCTTGATGCATTTTAAATGCTGATATTAGCCCCAAGTTAAGCCTCTAATAAGGAAAACAAGCATGACAGAAATCAGCCAGCATGAAAAGAGAAAATAAAGGGGTAGACTTTCCTCAGGGACTGAAAGAGGTTATTCATAGAGAAAGGGCAATTTTAGCGCATCTCCCAAATGAGCAACTAATGGCAGAGGTTCAGGAAGGCCTTTTTGATGTTGTCTATCAATGTGGCTCTGAATCCACAGAACCGTCCCACAGTGACGTGCTGCTCTTGGCAGTTCAAAAAGGATGGCGGGGCTGGTGTTTCTTGACAAGACACAAATAAATGTAGCTTCACCGACTGCATGCACCCCGACTGACAGTTGCTGCATTAAAGAGGTGGCTGTGTTGTCAAAAGGTACCAAACTGAAGCCAACAAGCTTAGTCTGCTGGAACTTGTCAAAATGTTAAGTTTTTTTTATTTGAAAAAGTAGGCAAGCTAACTCCGGCAAGCTAACTTTAGCTACTGTTTGTCAGTCATCTTTACATCCGACTGATCTTCTTCGAAACTTTATTTTAGAAACGTATCACTTGAATCTCGATACAGAGGACCGATGAATGATTGTGATGTTGGCAGAAGGAGGACACTTTGAGAGGAGCATTACCAAAGGATCCTATTTTAGGGCTAATCAAGCCTTAGCTAGATGTTATGCCAAGAGAAGTTGACATATTTTAGAAGCATCATCATAAGTGGGCTTCACTTGAAATACAGAAAGCACAAGCATTCCTTCATAAGTTTGCAAGCTATAGTTGACTGGAAGAGTTTGTTGACTGAGACAAGGTCACAGTCAATGTATTATGTGATGTGTAGAGGTGAAGGTCACACTGCATTGGGTAACAGGCTAACATAAGAGTACATAAGTGAACCAGATAAATCAAACTGTCTTTACAGTATGAACGACTGAACCAAATCAGTTATGCCATTTCATCAAATAGATATTGAGATATGTCACTGGATAGGTTCATTGACCAAACCCATTATTATCCATCCTTTGGCCACAATGATTCATTGATTTCTGGAAACTTTTAATTTAAGATGTTCAAATTCATGGTGGTGTTAAAGAAGGAAAGTGAATAAAGTAAGTATGATTCATCCTCTGGCAACCATGAATGCATGGACAATCTTTCCAAAGGTTTATAATGTATTGGTCCAGAGTCAGACCAAAGTCATTCTCACCACTAAAGACATTACACACCCAGTGAAGAAAGACATTAGAATGCTGTATATGTTCAAAACATATTACCCCATCTAACTGCCTTCATGCCATGGCTCAATCCCCTGTGTCCTTGACCAAGACAGTGAATCTATATCTACTGACCTTTGACATCAATCCTGTAGAGAAAGGCAAAACAAAAACTTCTCAATAAAGTACAAGAGATATATATAAAAATCCATTGCTTTTCCTTTGGTGAATTAACAGGAAAGGTGCAAACTTTTGAAAGTTATTTTGAGGGTCTGAACTTTATCTTGATCATGAGCTTGTGTGTTCTGTATATGATAATTGATGCGGAGAGATTTTGAATTCAATACTTCTGATTCTTTCCTAAGTCACTGAGAGATTTATGAAGTGGAGGTATACACAGATGCCAAAATTAGAAAAACTAAGTTTTCGGCTGCCAGCAATAACAGAATGCAAACACAGTTTTTGAAAACTTGCCTGAGGATGACATTCTCAGTACCTGAACAATGAAAAGAGAAGACAATATGGGGCAATAAAGAACTGGGCATATTAAACAGCAACTTTGTGTAACTTTGCACATTTAATACATAGTTGTCTTATGTAATTTACAGTAACTATACATACTTTTAACATTATACAATACCATCTGTCAACTGTAATTTGTATTCGTTCTTCTGAGTTATTATCCCCATTGAGTTATGTCTCTAAAAGTGCCTCGCCTGCTTTGACATTGCTTTACTTCCTTACCCATGGTGTTATGGCTTCTTCTATGTATTAATAAGCAGTCTATTTTAGGCATATGCTGTGGGAGGATAACTAGCAAGAGTGTCTTGTTCAAATTACCACTTTTGGTAATATTTCCTAACTCGACTTTTGACCTCTTGTCAACTGTTTCCTCAAACTTGATTGCCAAGACAATGATTCAAATTGAGGAGAGAGTGCATGCTTTTTTTGGGCGCTGAGTATGAATAAAAAATTAGCGATGCATCTCAAGAACAGTTTGGGAAATAGGACAGACAAGGAGTGTTGACACATCATCAAACTGAGACTGATTGCTTGAATAATTGGTTTGTACCTAATTATATTAGAGCGCCCTCTTGGGTGTGTGAGTGAGTTTGTGTGTGGAGCCGTTCTGTGTACTGGGATAGGAACTGGCCGGCGTTACTCCCAGGAATCGAGCGTATTTGCTTTCCAGCGATCAAATTCACTGAGCAATTCTCCAGAAGCGCAATTACATTTTAAAAGTTTACAATCACGTTAGGGAGCAGTTGAGAAAGAGGGGAAGCGCTGGAAGGGCGACCCTGTGTTTTTTTCGGAGCTTCCCTGTGATAAGAAGGCAGCCTCTAAGTGAGTTAAATGAAAAATTGCATCGGCACAGCTGTTGTTCCATTAAAAGCCCCCCTAGGAGGCTTTAGAGGGGGTCCGATACGGGCAGTGTGCCAGCAGGCATCACTGCATCTGATACTGATTCCTCGTTTGGTGACATTATTTGTCGTTTGATGTTTGCTCATGACCTTACCTTTATTTTAAAGGTCCCCTATTATACTGTTTTTCATCAATAGAGTATAGGTCTCAGATATATACAAAACATGTCTCTGAAGTGTTTGGCTCCAAATACCTAACAGATCATGCATTGCAGCATCCCATAATCCCCTCTGTTTCAGCCATGTTTCAAAAGTGCTGATTCTCTGAGAGATATTTGGTTAAAAAGAACACAATGGTGCTCTAGGAGGAGATTCAGACCCCGTTTACACGAGAACAAAACGGGTTGGATCTGCATAGTTTCTCTTGCGTATGGCCCTTTCATTTACACGAGGCCGTAACAAAACGATAGAAACGGACCCCACAAACGATAATGGGTCCCAAGGTGGATAGATTTTCAAACGAAACACTCTGGGGGGTCCAACGAGTCCGTGTAATCGCCTCTATACGATCATTTCCTGAAAGAATAACGATAGCCCCACCTCTCCCCGCCTCCCAGCTTGGCCAGTAGCTACTTTCAGTAGCTACTGCTAGTGCTAATGCTACTGACTATGCTACAGATGTTAGTGCAAAATCTACAGCTCCTCTACCACAACCATCAGCAACAAGTGGACATGGAGAATTACATGAACTACTACATGTTGCTAAATCCACCGCGGAGCATAAACAGAAGGGTAGCCATGGCAACATTCCCCCCGGTCCTCTTCGCTGCTTTTGGTGTATTTTGTGGGGGAATTTACAGCACCACTTACAGTCCCGGCATATGTACTACAGCGTGTCCAGCGCTTTCGAGCGGTCTCGTGTGGAAGTACAGCGCCACTTACAGTCCCGGCATATGTACAACAGCGTTTCCAGCGGTGTCGTGTGAACAGACACGTCAAATGAAACGAATACGTGTGAACGGAAGACTTTTTTGAAAACGCATACTGTGCATAAACCCAAACGTTCCCGTGTGAGCAGCACCTCAGGTGATAAGGTGGGGGGATTACTTTGGTTGGTTATTGGCTAATGGTTACACAACCCAAAACATTGTTATGACATCATAAAGTGAGCAAAATCTGATCAGCTCATTTTCAGACAGGTTTTTATAGAAATGGATCAGGACAAAAAGTGAGCAAATCTTTTTTCCTGAAACTTACAGAATCTCTTTACACAGAAGGGACACATGTTTATGTCAGCCTTTAAAATCTCAAGGTCCTTCACTTCCTCTGTGGAAAATACTGATTTCTGAATCAGCGTCATTCGATTTAGTGGCCCTGGTTTCCCATTTTTGTAAGCATTTCTATGACAACACAACACTCTTTATAAATATCGTAGAAGAAATGGGAGAGAAAGTCTCAGAGATTTCTATCTGCCATTTTTTGCATTAGTGGGCAGCTGTATCGTGTCTCCTAGCCGCATGGAACTGTTGATCCTCTATAAGTGCTATCTCCCGCAGGAAAATGGGGGGCTTAACATTGCTCAGACGAGAGCTACAAAGCTGAATGTGATCTGAATGAAAATATGTTTATGTCTTTTTAACCCGCATAGCACTTCTAATGTTGAATACTAAACTGGTTTTAAATAACAACATTGGATGATATGACCATGTGCAATGGGAAAGGAGTTGCTTATTAGATATGTCCGCGGTTCGTAGGAAAGGTAAAGCGCATAGAACAGATCAAATTTGACAGGGATAAGATTTTGTTTTCAGGAACACTGTGCTTTGTGTTTGCATTACTTTTGCAGTCCGTTTGTATTGCAGGCTTTGGTCCATGTGGAGAGTTAAATAAGCAGAAAAAACATTGGCCAACATTACGATATGTGCTTTGGATGGACAATTGTTGATATTTTTATTAGAAGAAATTATCTTTTGTTCTAACTACTTGTAGAAAAATCCAGGAAAAGACGTCATCTCTCAACTCCAAATTCGTTCATAGCTCTTCAGATGCTAATCGGTCTGTAACAACTAAGTATTGACCAGCAGTCAATACAGTTGAGGAAGACTTGGCCAAAAATAGACCCGTTGCCCACGGAGGCTTAAATCCTTTCCGACCAAAGCCGATGGGTTCTAAACTTGAGCATATTTATTACTTATATTTATTTATTGTTTTGGTTCTATTGATGGATTATTTATTTTTGTATTCCCTCCAATCACTGTCATGTTGTTTTTGTCCAGCCAAATAAAACTCAGTATGGCAGGTAAAGATATCCCTTAGAAGTTATCAGAAATATAAGACAGAGCTTAAATGAGAGGGAATATTGGACTGTCATTTATCAAGTGCTCACATTCCTACAGTATATAACTTTTTTGGCTGGACGTATACATAGCCAACTGTTGGCCTAAAGATCACCACAAGGAAGTAGTGTTATAATAAGCATTGGGTTTGCAGCATGTCATTGATGGGTATGATAACTATTTTCGGTGTTTAGTGATTTTAACTCAATAATAGACAGCAAATCGGTTGGAATACTTTTTCTCTATGAATACTATAGCATCTCTGTGCTGAGTGAATGTTTTGAAAAGTTCTTCTTCTGTTCTTTGCTCATGCACAGTGATCTCCCCTGGGGTCAACTGCACAGAGAAAGCCTTAAATCCAGCTCTTAGTCAGACTGCTAAAGATATCTATGTCAGGAGACACATTTATTTTTCCACAGCCCCCGTGACCATAAAGCTGTTCCGGCATGAAACGGGAATCTCTTCTTGTGAGTCATTTCTTTGTAGGCTAGTTATCTTGATTTCCTCTCATGTCGGAATAAAACACTAGTATGGAAAATATCCTAATTGTAGGAATTATATCTGACTTTACTGTCTCAACTCAACCCCAATTTATCCTTAAGCCTATTTCTGAAAGTGATACACTTTTCTTCTGCTGTTTGGCCCTATTATTCCCATTATATCCATTATTTCAATTTTGCAAAACCCCTGTTGTGCCATGAACATTAAAGGAGATTACAGCCTGAAACTAACTGCATTTGTTTCTGTGTGTGTCATGTCTATCCTTTTTATTCTCATGATAGCATTTTGGGTAAATACAGCATCTTTTCATCTACAAATGCCTTTTTACGTGTTTACCGCAACAATCTTGTCATGCACACTGCATTTCTTATTTAATTATAAGACTTTCTTTTCTTTACACCAAGGCAAAATCCATCCAGATGTATTTGCATGGGTTCAGAGGAAATGAAATCACTGAGTCTAGCCATTCTGCCTCCCTGAGCGAGGAGTGAGCGCGGCAGGGGATTAGCGTCTGTAATGGGGTTTTTAGGTTCGGTCAGGATTTTCAGATGTGGAGCGATATGGTGCAAGGGGTAAACACCAGGACGAGAGGATTTAGCCAGAAAAAGTCTTTCCCACTCCACGTGGACCGAGTATCACTTTGTTTTAAAGTACACCCATTTCCCACGGTCATTTACTCAAGCACTTTCCGTGGGGATGTGGTTATCCTCTCTGAAAGGACACCGTCGTCTTATAATACTGCTCATGCCAAATGAGGGTCGGACGGAGGGAGATGGATAATGATTCATTGGGAGTGATAGATGGATGGCGAGTCCCTGACATAGCTGGATAGTAGGAGAAGAAGACAGATTGTCCTCACATGGCATTTGTGCAACAAATCCTCCAACTCATACGACCAAATAGATTGTTTATTCAGCAGCTTATTACGACCTCGAGTCACGTTTTAAAGTTTAGCACCTCTAGTGGTCATGTAAGAAACAACACTTTGCGGCAATTACAAACGCTCCGGAGGGTCCTATATTCACAAACGACCCTCTCTGGAAAATCCTAAATTGTAGAACAGTTTGGCCGTTAAAAGGCTTTTTGATTAGATTTGTGTATATTGTACTTTTAGATTCCACGTCCTCTCGGGCCCTTTCGAGTCCAGTTTTGGATAGTTTGCCGTGGTTTCATTCCATTTCAAAGTGCTGTTTGACGCTCGGCGTAACCTTGGCGCACTGCCACGCCAACATCCAATCACAGGGCTCGAGGACTAATCACGGGGTTTGTCAAGCAAAGCGGAAGTTGCAGTCCCAAACCATAGCTGAGGATCATGGGTAGTGTAGTGTCTTCGGCCATCCTAAACTCCCAAAAAACGATTTGTTTCTCCGAATCGAAGGTTAAAAACACAAAAGCATTGTACACAATTTAAACCAATCAATGTTGTGTAATTAACAAGGATAAACTGATGTTATTTTGTGGATGAGTACTGCAGATACTGTGAAATCATTTCACAGTGAGGGGAATACTTTCGGTTTTATTATGAGAACTTCGAGACCGGAAATACTGTTTTCACCCTGTGAGGGTTGATGCCAACTTTACATGGACACTTTGGGGAAAGACGTAGTTTATCAACGTTCTCCTGACGAGACCTCAAATCATCTTCATAATATCTATCAAACTATAGATCCTACACATCCACTGGACATGGATTCTAAAAGTATAATATACACTTCTCGCTAGAAATCAAATCAAAAAGCATTTTAATGGCCAAACTATTCTACAATTTAGGATTTTCCAGAGAGGGTTATTTGTGATTGTGAATATACGACCCTCCGGAGCGTTTGCAATCAACGGGACAATATGCCGCAAATTGTTGTTTCTTACACGACCACTAGAGGTGCTAAACTTTAAAACGTGACAATAGGTCGTTATAAGCTGCTGAACAATCAACTTATTTGGTCGTTTTTTGAGGAGGACAGGATGCATTTGTGGGGAGTTTTCAAAACCAAAGTACTTACTCTACGAAAGTACATCTACCCAACCGCAGTATTTCAAAGTTATAATTATAGACTGCTATATTATGTCAAGTAGAGGTTCCATAAACATGAAGAGCTAACAGGAAGTGGATTTTAAATGACGGTCAAGAGCAGAGATCCCTTTTCTGTCTGTCGTATGGGTCACATTAATACAATACATGTTTTTAATTTAAAGATCTAGTAATTAGGGTTATTTTGTTCAAACTCTACAACAATATTGTCTCTTTAATACTGAAGATGAATAAGGAATACTAGTTCATCTTCAGTGATTTTTCATGCAAAACATACAGTAATATCCGCTTATAAAAACATATATTTTTAAAATGTATATAAATGTAAGTCCAATCTTAAATGTACAAAAAGATGTTCCCGCTTTATACGATATCCATTTACTTTAAAGATGGGACAACCAAGACAGGGTTTCAGTGTGTTAGATACAAAGTATATGGACTTCATTATGGATTAAAGGGGACCAATTATGATCATTTTCAGGGGGGGGGTTAGGGTTAGGGGGGATTTTAGCCTTTGCAGATATATCTATATATCTATATATCATCGCAGGAAAGTATAATAGAGCCTCTTTATATATTTATATGTTCAGTGCAAATGTTGGCAAGCCTTTAGTATCTTTATGATTTCACTGTTTCAAGTAGCTGCACACTCCTGAGAACACTTCTTAGGGGTCAAGAAGTGAACCGAAAATTGACTCTTACTTAAAGACATTCGAATAGATTGTGAGTTAATCAACGGGAGAGAACAAGCATGTGCTTCCAGACCCTTTTTCAAAGTTTCAAAAATGCTTTTTGTGTAGGAAAACACAATTGAAGTCTTTCTAACATACTTTAAAACGTGCATGAGTGGAACTAAATAACCGTGTACTTCTCCCACCGCTGGTTTTAAATCATAGTGCAACTTACATCACTGATCACCTTGGTGCTCCTCAGCAGGGGGCATACTCCCACCGCCCGCCCCCCGGAGGTGAAACTCTGTGTTTTTATCCTCTGATTGGCTTGAGATCACTAAAACTACAGCTCCCTCCTCACAGCACTCGATGTTCTGAGACAGATGGAGTCAGGGAGCGTGTCGGGACTGTCTGAGATGAGCTTCACATCTGCCGCTCACAAGGAATCGGGCCACAGACGGCCGGGGGATTACACGGTGGAAAAGAGAGGGAATCAGTGAGAGTCAGAGCTCAACTTTCACCTCTTCGACCCAGAAGTAAAAGAGCGGCGAGCGGCAGGGCAGAAAAGCCAGAGAGACAGGTCAGGTGGCGAGAAAAACCAACCATGCAAGAAGGAAGAGGTGGAGATCATCCAGCGTGACCCAGATCGAAGCCCCAGTCGTTTCTCACAGGCGTATTTAATTAATCAAATTAATAAAACACACACTCAACCATTGTTTTTCAACCCCATCTAGCGTAATTACATTTAATCAACGCACTGCACTTAATTAATTGGAAAGTGCGGGGGGTTTGTAAGCCATGTTGTCTAGAATGTGCTCATCAACACAACAGAGTGTAAGAAGGCAAAACATCATTTCTAAATATGTTGGACTTCGATGAGGAAGGTAAGTTCGCCCACACATGTGCAGGGGAGCTTAGTGAGCTTTTAAACAGCCATATGGATGGTTGGCTGGTTTATCCGTCCAATATGTCATGACTTTAAGTAAGAGTTTATAGGAATGTGATGAAATTCTTAGTGACCACAGTTATGTTTAAACAGCAAACAGGAGCCTCTTGAAAGTGGGAGCCCAGGGGAGACGTTTGATGGTTTTGAAGTGTCTTCAGCCGAGTCTAGACAAGATAAAAGTGTCATACATCCTTTAGGTGATGTTGTTATGATCATCGCTGCTTCACTTGTTTTTTCCCACCAGCCGCAGTGACAAATATTTACTTCTAACGTCAGTACTTCTTTTCGATGAGCGCTGTTGCAATTTTCATTATCAATTAAGGGTTTGGTTGACAAAATGACAGATTTTTTTTATATTATTTTTTTGTTAATCCACAACCTAAGGATATTTATTTTGTATTTATAAAGGTACATTTCAACTTTACAACTATCAAAAATAATTGCAGATATGAATTAGTTCATTTTCATTTTTGCATAATGTATCATAAATATATTATCTGAGATGTTCATCTGAAAGGTCAATAGGTCAATGCTCTTTATAATTATATATATATTTTTTTTTATGGTGATAGATGAAAAGATTACAACATCTTCAAAATAGACCATACATGTGGTATACTTATTTATACCAATACAATACACATTTAAAACATGTATTTTTACAAATAATAGAAATATGGCAATGGGTGTGTATTGAGGTGCAGTTTTGTTTATGGTACTGTTTCACCTTGCAAAATGTAGATGATTTACCAAGGAATGTAAAACATGTTTGAATTATGGACTTTATATTTAGGCCACCTGTGATAAAAAAATGAATCCTCTCCTTTTTTTTCAGAATGGAATTCATTTCACTTTAAAACTGCCCCAGAAGCGGAGCACTTTTCCCCCCAGCTATTTTTGGTAAGCAGCTGAAGCCGTCAACAGTGCGGCGGAAGTGCTGTTTGATGAACAGTATTAAAGCACCCGGCAGATTAAACACATCGGCACAATCGCTTCCGAAAGTAGATAAATAGGGCGAGTTCAAATTACAAAAAAGAAGTTGGATAACGCTCTAATCTGACCGGCTGGAGCGGCAGTAATATGATCCGCTCACAGTGTGAATTTCAGTAATACGTGTGACAGTGTTGCGAAACAGGATGAAGTGATGGTGACACAAAAAACCAAAGTCAGGAGTTAAGAAGGAGCCGTTTCAGCACAAGTTTGGGCAACCATCAAATAGCCAATGATAAGTTATCACATCTACAGTGTGCATTTAGATCAGCCCATTAATTTGGATTAGTCCAGATTTTAACGCTGATCACATTTAGTCATCATTAAATTATTTTGCTTTCTACCCACTCCTTAAACAAATATTCACTTTTTTCTGTCTTTCTTTGTTTGTACTTAAGTCTTAATTTTACAAGGTTCATGCGCTGAACTCCTGAACCTTTTGTACATAATCTATTTTCCTTGAGGTTTTATTTGTCGTAGGATAACCACCTTGTGGTAATATGCCTCCGCCCCAATTCAAATTGCAGGTAAAGGCCCAGATACACCGGCCAGTCACCTGAGAAGTCGCCGACGCCGACACCGACTGTTGCGTCGCCGGACTCTCCTGCGTATTTGCCGACTTCGCGCACTGGAACACACCGCAAATCCGAGCCGAGCACGTATGAACTGCGCATGCGTGAGTGGCAATAACTCTCCTTACCAGCAGGCGGCGGTAGTGTGTATTCATCATTCAAAAGAGGCAACAACCGGAACAACCGGAAGACAGAGAAGAAGAACAGACTCCGTAATATAAACAAACAACAAATAGCGTTTTTCTTTCCATTTTCACTCTCGTCCGTTGAAAACATGAACGAGCAGGACGAACGGGAGGTACTGGAGCTAGCAGCCCTTGGACTCGCGCTTCTGTTAAATCATTTGTTTACCTCCCTCACTTCCGTTAACGCTTCTCATGCACTGATTCGCTAGCTGAACAGCCAATCAGTGTTATCCCTTTGTCCGACTTCCGGTGGTGTTCTCGACGCCGATTCAACATGTCGACGGTGCGGCGCACACCACTCCGAATAGGGCGTGCCCACGCTCATGTTCGGCTTGACTCCCATTTACTGCCGATTTCGGGCCGGTGTATCTGGGCCTTAACAATCACATTTGTCCCAAATTAAGAAATTGTCATAATAAGCACACAAATTATTGAGTTATCGACAAAAGCGGGTTTTTAGGTCAAAGTAACCCTTAACATTGAAAAGGCTAAATTCTTTGACTAAATTACAATAAGTACATCCGTTCATCCTTGTGGACGTTTGTGCCGAATTGAAAGAAATGTCCTCAAGCCTTTACTGAGATACAAGAATGACTGTTAAAATATGTTAAAACCTGAAAATATTATGCCTCAAGCCCCAAATGAGTTGGTGTATCAGTTCACTAATTTGCTAACCCTAACCCTTTTCGAATTTGAATAAATCCAAAGACATTACATTTGTTCCATCTTTTCTGTTGTATACCATCACCACATGTTTTTTCTTCAGAGGTAAAAAGAAAGTTGATTCAGACTGGGTATCTCTTAAGACTCCATAGAGCTTTAAAAGAGGCCCTATTGTGCTTTTTCGGTTTTTCCCTTTTCTGTAGTGTTTTGTAGGTTTTAGTGCAGGTAAATGGACTGCAAAGGCTAAAATCCCACCCCTACCAGAGTTCCTTCGTAACATAGTGTCATGACTTTGTAACACTCGTTCTACTATTGGCTAGTGCTTCAACACATTGTACGTGACAATTGTACGTGACGTCTACATTGTACGGCCAGCTAACCAATCAGAGCAGACTGGGCTCTGGTTTCAGACAGAGGGTGAAAAGAGTTGTGAAGCAAAGGCCGTATGAGAACAATAAAGACCTTTTGGAACATTAAAGCATGAAAACATGTCACAGTCGAGGCACAAAATACAAAAAGTCATCTGAAAATGACCATCATAGATCCCTTTAATAAACAGACCTTGGTTTCAGGAGTTTTCTCTCAGGACTAATATACTGTATTGTATAGGAGGCAGAGTGAGATTCACCTCTGTATACCACCAGAGGAAATCTGAGAATCATAAGAAATAAGCAGATTTAGCATTCAGCCAGGCAAAAACACCTCTGAACTCCATATCCACATATCTTAACCCTTAAACGAACACCCCTCATTATCGGATTTGAGAGATCATAATGGTTGATTACCAACCGTATTATAAGTAGTTCGTAGGTCAGGCATTTGATGAACTTCATCTCCTCAGAATGGACCTTTGATTTGCGGCGCAATAGTCCCCGGCTTTCACGCTCGGAGCAGATCATACTGATTGTTACGCTGCCAGAAGAGCAATATCGGGACAACAAGCTACACCGTGGCCCCTCAACCCTGAAGCTCCCAGACCGGAGCCCCCTAATTGGCCGCGCCCCCCCCTCCCTCCACTCAGACAGCGTCACCCATTCCAATTACCACCCAGTGTTTGCATGCTGCTGAGCACAGAGGAGGGCTGCACACAGATCAGGAAGAAACAAAGTTATCAGACACACAAAGCGAAGACATTACAATAGAAAGAGAAGGACACGGATTGCTTTTATTCAAGAAGTCTGCTTAGGTATCAGGAGTTAAATGGGGGGTCTTTAGCTACCCTCCACTTAAATTACGTGTGTATTGCATTGCCTTTCTCTTGCTCCAGTTTTGCTTTTGGACAATCTGATTTATAAATGGCACACAAACAAATTACTCATGATCAGTGGCTTTATGAACATCATCAATTGAGCTAGTGTTGTCAAAATGTTTTAATATCACATTAAACATTGCTCAACAATAAAATTGCAGCATGCATTTGGTTGATTTGTCAAATTGATTTTTTTAGGAGGTGAAATGACCCGCAATGTATTCTATTTATCTTTACCTCGCATCTAGAGCACTAAAGTCAAACATCAGCTGCTTGTTTTGTGCATCATCAGCTGCTTGGCTAACAGCTGACTGGAAATGTCCAATCATATTAATGCAGGTGCGCTGCTCAGCCATTATAACCTGACACTTTTAACACTGCTAATCTGCCTACACACCCACATGCTACCATTTGCAGCTGCAGCTTCCTTCAGTATTCTAGTCCCCTTCTTTTTTGCAAAATACTTAATTTTATGTTGTGTTTAAAGACTTAAGACTGTACAGACTCAATCTACACTGATACCCAGACACAATTAATGTGCAACTTTTAATGTTCAAGGCTTTTAATCTTAGGTCACAGGCTCCTCCAACAGTGCAACACAATAAAACAGATAAACAGAAACAAATAGTGCAAGTAAATAGTAAATACAAAAGAAAAAAATTGGAAAAAAGTGAAATAGTAAAATAGTGCAAGTGATTGGAATGATATATTAGATAAATCATTTCTAAGTAGCAGCCAACTGTAGCCTACTATTGTTTACACCTTGCCAACTAGATACAAACTCTGATCAAACCCGTCTTCATTTTTCAGTTTACAAAATAATTATTGAAGCTCAGCTCAACATAAACAGGCTTTTGGTGATGACTTTGGTGTCATGTAATAATGCTTTCAGTATCAATTTGTGTATATTTTTTATCATGCAGGATAGTGGGTTACATTTTGAACATGTATTGGTTTTTTTCAACAAAACTACTTGAATTAATCTGGGAAAAGATTATAATTTGGATTTCAATTTTTACTTGCAAAAGTCACTACATTTACAATTCGTCACTTTTGTAAAGCAGCCCGCAAATGCAGTATTTAGGAAGGGGGCAGGTTTTAAAATATGAACAGAAAGCTAGCTGTAACTTGAGAGCAGGCCATGTAAAACAAAGGAGAAGGTTTGATTGAGTGAGGCAAAATCAAAAGGTATTCAACGCAGACAATAACGACAGACTGACAAAGATCACTTGGACAGACAGGCAAATGTAGAGACAGGAGTACTTTGAAATGAAGCATGAAAGGGCAGGTAAAGACACAGGAGCAGCAAGGAGATCACACACAGGTGAAAATAATCAGGGCAATCACTGAGGAGGGACAAAACACGAAGACAGGAAGTAAAAGCAGACACGAAGAGAGAATATAGTTCAAAATAAAACCGGATACATTAAAACACCAAGATCATTACAGCTGCTTTTTAGTATCCTTGTTAGCTTTATTGCTATGACTTTGGTTGGGATCCCTTGAAAGTTGTGCCCTGCTGGATATTTGAGAGGATGCACATTTAACGCATTAAACTGTACTTTTTAGGAGTAGACATTGGATATTTACTATCTTTTAAACATTTTGCACTAACTTGCTTCTTATTGCAATACAATTTCCCTCTCTTCCTAGTTGCATTAGCTTGAATGCTATCAGAAAGTTAACCAATCTGCCGTTAGCAAAGTGGCTAAGTGCATGTTAGCTTTGATACCAAAGTACATTTTACGTGTGTGTTGTAGTGCTTTTATTTTGAAAGCAGACTCTTTTTCTGTAATGCTGTTGTTTTTCTATTTTTACTATGATTAAAGATCTGAGCAAGAGAGACAGAGAGCGGTGACGCATGAGGGAATAGAATGAAACAAAGCAGGAACAGCAGGGTTCAGAATCCATTCAGAACCCTGCATACCCCTCCAAAAAAAAATTGGGCTGAGCAAGAAATAAAGGACAAAGGTGGATGGGAGGGAATTGGAGATCATCATAGAGGGAGAGAACGAAACAGAGGGAGAGCGCAAATGAGAAATGTTAACGGGGAAAGGGGAAGATGGAAGTGGAAATGAATAAGTGCGGGCAGTCATTGAGTTGTCTGATCAGGCGGACGGGCTCCTATCACACACATGCTGTCAGTGCAGGAAAGGAGACAGGCCTGATGGATTTGTATGATAGATGTGGGGACGCATGGAGCCGCGGCCCCAGCTGCTGGGCTTAATGAAATGTGTCCCACTACAAGATAGAGCGCTCTGATTTAAACACATCCTGCCACGCTATTCCTCTTCTCCCTAATACAGCCAGAAAGAGCCGACGCCACCATCAGGCCCCTCTCTCTCTCTGTTTGTCTTCCTATTTGAAAGTCAGCTTTTTCATTTGGAACCAATCCGCCGCCTCTCGTCTCGGCCCAAAATGAATCATGCTGCTATCTGCACCTGTAGATCATTGACCAGTCAAACTTGATCTGAAATGTGCTTTGTTGTTGTTTTGTTTTGTTTTAAGCCTGAGCCTCATCTCCTGCTTTTCACATTTCACACAAAAACACAACAAAACTTTTCGTGAAAGATAAAATCAGATATACAACACAAAAACATTTCTGAAAAAACCCAAACATTTGAACAAAAACGACACATAACCAAAGACAATAACATTTCACAAAACACACAATTCACATAAACAACAAAAACTTTTCATGAAACATTTCGGAAACAGGATTTTTCAGAACACACAAAAACATGCCATTTTAATTTTTAGAAAACACATTTCTAAAATGTTCTTCTGTTTTGACTTTCGGGGCAACCGTACTCCGTGGATAGACCCTTTTTTAATTAGCACGTAAATGTTCGTTGTTCACATGTTTAAACAACTTGGTCTCTAAAAATAAGATGTGTTGTATTGTGTTACATTTATAAGGTTGTTATACTAGCCTGTAAGCATTCGGAACCAGAGGGAGAGCAGGAAGAGAGAATGTTCTTCTCTTTTCTATGGCTCTCATTTAATCTCCCCTGTGGCCTTTTCTCCTTCCCCATACTCATGTCCCTCTCTTTCACTTCGCCCTCACTCCTTCTGCCTCTCCTCCTCTCCGCAAATCTTATCCCTCGGGGCACGGTAGTCATGTTTTTCTGCATGAGTTCAAGGCATAAGGCCAAGGAGAGTCCTCGTCAGCCAAGTGTTTATAAAGCTTTCTGCCATGTCGACAAGGACAGACAGTTTCTCTCTCTTACTTCCACCAATCCCAATTTCCAGCACTGTTTTCCGTCAATCTTTTTTTACTCAAAGGCCGGCACGCATCTCTACAATCATTGTCCTTCACCCTCTATGTCTATGTGCGTGAGCGAGTATATGTGTGAGCTGACGGGCTCGCCAAAAGCTCCCTTTTTCCCATCCCGGAATAATTGATTTCACAAATTGCCGGCCATGTTTCATTCTGAGAAAGTGACAGGAGCAAAGCGGGGAGACGGAGCCAGGAGATTAATTAGGAAACAAAGTCATCTTTATGGAAATTAAATGCATCCTCTGATGATAGCCTGTTCCTTCCCATCAGTGTGCCAGGGTCTGTCCCTTGTGAATGAGAAAAGACTGGGAGGCCTCCAAAACATGACAGAGATGCCTGTTAGTCGCCTACATAGCAATGCCAACTCCAGATCCTACATCCATGTGTTCTAGCTGGGCTTCATCGTCGGAAAGCACTGAACCAAGTAAAAGCAGCTGCTCCTTAAAAATAACACAGCGTTTTATCCCGGGGAAAGAACAAACCAGAAGGATTCAGCAGAAGGTAAAATCATGTCCCTCTAAAATACTCCCGTTTGAAACACGCCCCTAAGACACGCCCATTTAAGCCACATACCCAAAAACGCGAGCCTCTACAAATTGGAAGATCAAAATGAACAGAAGAATGCCGTTAGATGGAGCAGTTTTAGCTACTATTAAGCAGAAATAAAGTAAAAAAAACTGAACTGTATAGAATATAGATATACATTTATATAAATGTAGTTTTTATGTTTTATATTGTGAATCATTTAAAGGTGACTTATCATGCAAAATGCACTTTTGTACGTCTTTTATACATGAATATGTGTTCCCCGGTGTTCCAGGGAACTCACCAAGTGTCAGAAAACACAACCCTCTCTATTTTCCTCCATACCCAAATCTCTTAAAAAGGGACTGCAACGGATCTGATACAGACTGATCCAGATTTGAACACTTCTATGACGTCACAGAAGTGGTGCTACGGCTATTGGACCAACTCCACCAATCAGGAGGAGACAGCCACGGGCTTTGCCGTTCGAAAGCGCTGGAGACGCTGTAGTACATATGCCAGGCCTGTAGATGGTGCTGTTCTCACAGAATCAGCCCATGCAAAGACAGTGTTAAATTGAGCGAAATGAGGAATGGCTAAAATGCATGATCTGTTTGGTATTTTGAAAAATAAAAAGTATAAATATGCCTTATATAGGTATGGTCCTACACTATATTATTCAAATATAGCATGATAGGTCCACTTTAATACAGTTTTGAAACTTCACTTCATCGGGTCTTGGGTTTCATGTGCATTTAACATAGCCTTAATCTAACTTAAAAACTACATTTGTTGTAGAGGAGCATTCTGTCTCTCTGAATTGATCCAAAGAAAGTCTGTTTTTCTGTTCTCTTTCTTTTTTTCATACATGGTTTGATAACAGCAGTTCTCCACCTCCTCTCAGATTCCACAATAGATGACTGGAGGTAGGCCATTACCGGAGACAAAATCAATGGACAATATAGAGGAGATTCAGGCTTGCTCTCGTGTGTGTCATTAAGCTTTGTTTGATAGCAACATCAGTCGGCACAGTAGAGAGCAACAAACACAACATCTACCACTATGGTACTATGTCAGGGCTAATGGGGCTTTCACGTGCTCCTCGGATGGTCACGTTTCTCCAGTTGGGAAGTCTATCCTCTGATTGTGGTGGGTTCAGGAGCTTTAAGTGATAACGTGGAAACAACATGAATGCTACAAAGAAGAATTGTTATATTTTATTGGTCAGAGCATCTTAAAAAATACTTTGATAGCTGTTTTGGAGTTGTTCATCCAATTTCAAAGAGGTATTTGTGTGACTTTCCTATTTGAAAGTCATTTTTCTAATGTTCAAATGTATCTTTTTGTTTCGAAAGATCTTAAGAAAGAACAAAATCACCCCTTTTTTATGAAACTGTTTACAATTATAATAAAATCCCATCAATATTTAGCAAATGTCCTAGTGTTTTATGCAAACCATAATTTAAAGTACAAGTTTATCATATTCCACAACTCATAATTGGAGAACCAATACATTTTTGTTTTGTTTTTCGAGTCAAAAAATTGTTTTTCAGATTATTCCCACACCATTTAAATGCAGCACAAATGTCATATCACCAAATCAAACAGAGGGGAAAACCTTATGATACTTTATTTATACATTTATTTTAGTCAATAAGGGTTGACAAATCATTATTTGGTTGGAGACCTTGGTCAAAAGCTACATGTACTGCAGTAAAGCATCAAAAAACAGCATAGCAATTCCTTCAAAAAGTTATTGAAACAAATATCAGAACACTTTAAAATAAAAAAGTTAGATAACTGCCAATCATCCCTAAAAAAGACACCATTTACCAATTTATGGACTGTAATGCTATGCAATTTACCAGTCAAGTGGTAATTTAGTTTTTTCACAGGTAGGCGGTGGTGATGCTCTGACCCGAGAGAAACCTTCATTGGAAAAGAAAAAGTCTAATACTTACAATTACCAGAACTCCACTCGAGCCATTTGCCGCTGACTCTCACAGGCTGTGGATGATGGCAATTAAATTTGGGTTACATTTGGGAAAGGTTTTCCAAACAGTGCACTATATAACACCCCTTCAAGGGTAAGAGAGCCTGTAGGTTTGGCTGTGAGGTAAAGTGATCGTCTACAAATTGGAACGATTTAGGTTTGATTCCCAGCCCCTGCCGTCCACATGTCAATGTATCCTTGGCCAATAAACTTCACCCCTAATTGCTCACAACGGTATGGCCAAACAGTGTGTGTAAGTGCATGTTAGTTTCCCTGGCACCCTGTATGGCAGCATCTCCTTCTGTATGAATGGGTAATCAATCAATCAATCAATCAATCAATCAATCAATCAATCAAAATACTTTAATAATACTATTACCATAATACCAATCATCGTAAAGACATGGTGAAGCTCTCTGTGGAATCATTGTCTCCAGAGCAGTCTAGAAGCTATCAAAGGAAACTTTGGAAACGTTGTAGACGAAATGATTGTTGGTAGGCGTGTGGCGCAGTGCATAGAGCCTTGGTGTTGGGATCAGGGGAGCACAGGTTCAAACCCCACTGCAGTCAGCATGTCGTTGTGTCCCTGGGCAAGACACTTCACCACAAATTGCTCCTGTGGGGATTGTTCACAGTATTGAGTATGTAAGTCACTTTGGATAAAAGCGTCTAACATGTAATGTAATATAGAAATGTTGCCCGAACAGTCCAGAAGCCATGTATGGAAATACTGTTGACAGATATATGCCTCACAATTCTACCGCAGATGCAGCTAAATGCTCCTGTGATTAAACGCCATCATGTTCCAAACCACATCAAGGATTATTTCTGAAACAGTATGGAGCTCAAATGTTTTTTCTCTTGCGGGTTTACAAGGCGAGTTCCTTTATTTATTTCCTGCTTTTTTACCCACACTCTCTCCAGTACAGGTTAGCTCTGAGTGTTAGCGATGATTGCTAATGTAAACAAAGACCACATTACGTACAAAACAGTCGGCATTGTTTCTGATAGCAACACTTCTGATAGTACCATAAAAAAGTGAATTTTGCAAGATAGGTCCGCTTTAAAAGAAAAATGAACAGCAACAGGTTGCATGTACGGTTGGCGCATGCACACTAGAGAGATGTTATTCTGACTTGTGGTCCCAAAGACCGGAAACATAAAGGTTTGGTTTAGATTTACAATCTATACAATTATCAATGCAAAGTTATCTTCTTTGTATGTTAATATTTCACAGAAATGTGGTCATGTGAAACTGGAGAAACAAAGAGACAATTATAAAAACCATCATTACAGCCTAATCATCTGGGGTCGCACACCGAGAAATGGAAATTAGGATGGTGCTGAGTTGGCCCGTTCCCGGGGGTCCTGGAGCATCTCCGCTGCACTGCCTCCCAAGCTGTTTTTGTGCCATTTCTCTGTCTCTATTTCATTTTATCTTCTACTTTCATTGTCCCTGAGCTCTTCTGCTGTTTCGTTTGGGAAGATCTCTCAGGTGCAATTTCTCCCCGGGTAAATAAGTGTTGTGACAGGACAGGAGACAGGTTGGAGGAAAGCTTGGGCACGATGAGTGGAGAGAAACACCTTGTAATTCCTCTGGCAGCAGTGTCCAAGGTGTATTCCCCCCTGTGGCTGCCACTGTGTGTGTGTGTGTGTGTGTGTGTGTGTGTGTGTGTGTGTGTGTGTGTGTGTGTGTGTGTGTGTGTGTGTGTGTGTGTGTGTGTGTGTGTGTGTGTGTGTGTGTGTGTGTGTGTGTGTGTGTGTGTGTGTGTGTGAGAGAGTTTGAGGGAGAGTGTGTGTGTGCACTGCTATTTGACTGTAGGAGTGAAATAGTATAATTCTCTGAGAGATAATTAAACAATGGAAAAACTTAGCATGAGCAAACGGGTTATAATGTTTTTTTTTCTAAATAAACTGTGTATATCTAACTCAAAATATATTATTGTTCAAATAAAGGCGAAAAAAAGCTGTGTTATATCTTATGCCCATGTTTTAATACAATTACACAAACACACACAAACACACATACAAACGCACACGGTGTATAGAACAGCAGCTCTCAATCACAACGTGTAATCCAACAGCCCCTCCATTCACAGCCTCCCAAAGTGGCAACAATTCTCTTTTTCCACTTCACAGGCCCCCGTTACTGACCTAGATACTCATCTTTCTGCTGTAGCAGGTTCTTATTGTTCCACTGATAAACTACGCCATTCTTCTTACGCTTACCGGTTGTGTTTAAAATGCCCTCCCTTTTTGTTGTTTCTAGGCTAAAAGGTCACAAAAGCAGAGGTGAAAAAAGTACGTGGATTTAAAGTAGAAATGTTATGGTTCCTAAAATACAAATTAACAAATAAATTATTATTAATTATGATATTCAAGGGTTATTTAAGCCATGTGTTACATTTTAGACCAAATCTCTTCAAGTCAAATTGATCCAGGATATTATTGGGGTTTAAAAAGCAATACAGAAATATTAATACATTTAAAAGAAAACACAATCCCTAAAATATATTGTCTTCATCCCAATCCCAACAATACAGATATCAGAGATGATTGACTTTTGCAAATACTTTTAAGACATTTCACAATTCCAGTGTCATTCGTTTTAAAAAAAAAAGAAATGTAACTTAAAATTCAAATAAAAAACTCAACATTAAAGACTTTGGTTGCATAATGTATGCTATCTAGGATTTTATTTTTATTTTTGTAATATTTTTAACTGAATGTTAATAGTTTTTCTACCTTTATTTTAGTATAATCAAAGCCTTGAGTAGAAGTATGTTCACATAAAATGACTTGACGCATTAAAAGTCATATTTTCTTTTCTTTTCTAAGTATTTTATATTATAGTGTTTACATCACTCTCACTTACATGTAATCCTGGATAGATTAGAAACGGTTGCATATAGAATCTCTTGTTTTTATTTATTGAAATGCAACTAGTTATTATGAGTGTTTAGTGCAGTCAAAAATATTATATTTTCCTCCAAGATGTAGAAGATTGAGTAGTTTAGCAAACATTTTTAAAAGTCCATTAAAGTACATTGATTACTTACAGTACAGCACTTGAGTAAATATACTTACTTACTTTTCACCACTGCATGGATGTAAGAACAGGAGTTGATCAGGTGAAAGATAAAATACATAAGTTTCATTCTGTTTCCAAGTTAGGATGTGAACTAGAAAAAAAGGGAACGTTTCACCGGGGAGACACACGTTTCTGAACAACAATGTATTTCCAGAACAAGACGGACATAAAATAAATGAAAAGAATACTAAATGAAAGACAACTTTTAGTGAATAACAGCCGCTCCGATGCACTCCAACTTGCGAGCACACCCAGGGAGAGAGACGTAGAGACAGACAGGACAGATGCTGATCCAGAAAGCAGCTAAATAAGTGATGAAATGGTCTGCCCGCAGAGAAGAAATGAAATGGAAAATGTGTACAGCAGCAGACGCCAGACTCCACACAAAAAGCACTATTCCGGTCAGTTCTGTCCCTTTCATTCACAGCCCAAGGTAGATAAATGCTAATGCAGCCCTTTAGCCATGTATTACAATTATTCATTTGTGGGGGGAGTAGTGCTTTGGGTTGGGTTGAAAAATATAAATGGTCAAATCTTTTGAGTAATAAAGTTTTTCTTATCTTGCTATTTTACTTCTTTTGGCACATGGGACTACAGTTTTTTTTTTCTTTAGTAAATGTAAGGAAAAAAAATGTGGAAAACGTCTATATTTTATCAGCATATAAATAATCATCATTATAATCAGGATACTCCCCCCGTTATGACAATTACTTCATTTTAGAATGCAATACAATAAAAGATGAATACAAAATAAAATAAAGATATTTATACATACTACATAAGACATTATCTTTGAAAAACTGCAAGGAGAACATTGAAATATTTGGTATCAATCACACATGACTCATTGAATATAAAATATATGCTGCGGTGGAAATACATTTTAATCTACAAAATGTTTCATCATAAGATTGAAAAGTCCTGACTTTGACTTTTAATTAAAACGTTTTTTCATGTGATCTAAAAAGTTCCACAATGAACTGTTAATAATAGGCATTGAAAGGAGCAAATATTAAGACTTTATACCGATCAAAACACATTTTGTGGCATTTTTTAAAATCACATTATGTATTTGGGCACAAACACATACAGTATGCCGACAGACAGGCATATTATATTTACTGCTGTTTATTGATGTCACATGATCAGAGGACTAACTTTAGCTGGATTTGCTCTAGGGACTATTCCAGGATCGAATCTCTCTGGACAAAAACGTTGAGCTTTTATTGATAATTTTATAGAGCGAAGGAGGGAACAACTGTTAAATGTCAACCTTAAGGTGACATTAATAATTGTCCACCGGGTAAACCTTTCTTCCTCCTACTTTCGCAATGCTACACCTTCCCCACTTGCATTTTTATTCATGTTGACAGCAATTAGGTCGAAATGCGACCAGAATATCAAGCAAAGTGAAGTACACTCAAGCTGGTAAAAATAGCAAACCTGGCCCCTTTCGAATGAACACCAATGACACAAACAAATCTCTCACATGGCAAATTATGAAGCACACGCAGTGGAGCAGTGTACAACTTAGCCTTTGTTCAGAGAATGGTGAAAAGAATATTGGCAAAAGGTCATGGTGATAAGTCCTTATATTTGCCTCCTCAAAATGTAGTACGGTTTAACGCAATTAGGCAGCATTGTCAACATTTTATCTAGCGTAGGAAGTGCTACATTTATGTACAGGCTGCATTGATAAGGTCGGGTGTGAAAGCCTATGTTTTTGACACTAAGTATCGGCAGCCTCGTTTAACCCTTGTATGCTATTCGGCTCTTAGCTAAAGAAAAATGATATGATAAATAATTTATTCAAACCCACACTCAATGGCCTTTGCTCATTTTCTGTGAGGAACATATCAGAACACATTTTCAATGACCACCCGCTTTACCCCCCCCCTACACATTTACATTACATACAGGGTGTATGTAACAACAACAACAACAACAACAACAACAACAACAACAAACATGAACAAAAGTGGGGAAATTGTAGGTCCTGTGCACCTGTCTGGGCCTTCTGTTTGTGTGTGCGTGTGCGTGTGCGTGTGTGTGTGTGTGTGTGTGTGTGTGTGTGTGTGAGACTTTTGTGTTTCTGCCCTTGCCATTCCTGCACAAGGTTGCAACATTGTTGATAAATTCAAGCACCGACACCTGTCTGCTCTCACATTCCTGCATTATGTTTTGCGGAAACCAATCTTTATTTTTTTCACATTCTATCCAAGCAGCAAATTTGTGGCGAGACACAATAAATAAAGCTTCTTCCTTTTGGGCCCTTATCTCAACGGATCAAGATGGCCAAAAGATTCTCTGCTCAGAGGGCCTTGCAAAGGATTCTGGAAGAGAGAGAACCATTTGATGGTGAGGAAGAGGAAGATGTTTCAGAATGTAAGGATCACATTTATGGGAATTCAGAGTCCGACAGTGACTTTGAAGAAGATGATGAGATTGAGCATCAGCTAGATGCAAAAACAAAACGAGCCACAGGACCAGCAGGTCAGCGAGCAAAAAAAAAAGTAGCACTTTAATTCGTGAATGTGATCTAAAAAATGTAAAAGGGCAAATATTAACCATATATGTTTATATTGCTTGTAATTGAGATGAAGTAAACAACTGTTGAGGATTTTAACATAAAATAGTTTGATTGTGTTGAATTGAAACCCAAAGAGGCAGCGGGTCCACCAGACCCACGAACACTGGCTGAATAACAATAATATGAACACCACACAAGGGTTAAGAAGCGTTGTCGCTGTGTTGCACTTGCTGTTCCTATGGAAACAACATAAGTCGCTCTTGAAATGGGCACTATCATGCTTTATTATGCTGCAGTGTGTTGTATAGATTTTAGGGCAAGTAAATGCTCTCCAAAGTAGTTTCTCTCCCACACACAAGGGTGATGAAAATGATTTTTTTAAAAAGCATACTATAATAATAACAATTATGTTATAGATAATTATTTTAGGAGTGATTTGGACCAAACAATATGTGGCTGGGGGATGTGTGAATTTGGTCTTTTTATCCCACCTCTTTCCATTGCCCCTGTAATGTGCTTTTGGAGGTGGGCGTCTTTATTCACTTTATAGACACAAGTATTGGGCCACCTACACATTACACCGCAGGAGCTTTTATTACATCCCATTCCAAATTCTTAGGCATTAATATGAAGTTGGTCTCCCCTTTGCAGCTATAACAGCTTCCACTCTTCTGGGAAAGGCTTTCTACAAGATTTTGGAGAGTGTCTGTGGGAATTTGTGCCCATTCATCCAGAAGAGCATTTGTGAGGTCAGAAGAGAGGGCCTGGCTCTCCGTTCTAGTTCATCCGAAGGGGTTCAATGGGGTTGAGGTCAAGTCTTTCCACACCAAACTCATCCAACCATGACTTTATGGACCTTGCTTTGTGGGGCACAGTCATGCTGGAACAGAAAAGGGCCTTCCCCAAACTGTTTCCACGGTTACATTACATGTTATTTGTTAGACGCTTTTATCCAAAGCGCCTTACAGTGTTCGAAGCATAGAATTGTCCAAAATGACTTGGTAAGATGAAGCATTAAGAATCTCTTCACTGGAGCTAAGGGGGCTAGGCCAACCCCAGAAGAACAACCCCATCCCTCCTCCACCAAACTTTACAGTTGGCACAATGCAGTCAGGCAGGTAACGTTCTCCTGGCATTCACCAAACCCAGACTGGTCCATCAGACTGCCAGATAGAGAAGCGTGATTGGTCACTCCACAAAACACGTTTCCACTGCTACAGAGTCCAGTAGCGGCATGCTTTACACCCCTCCATCCAACGCTTGGCATTGTGCTTGGTGATGTAAGGCTTGATGCAGCTGCTCGGACATGAAAACCCATGAAGCTCACACAGTTTTGGGGCTGACACTAATTCCAGAGCTGGTTTTTGAACTCTGCAGTTATTGAGTCAGCAGAGCTTTGGCCACTTTTACCCACTATGCGCCTTTTACCCACTATGCGCCTTTTACGCACTATGCGCCTCAGCACTCCCCCCCACCCGCTCTGTAACTTTACGTGGCATCCTATTACACTACCACGTTCGAATTAAATTTGAACTCTTTAGAACGACCCATTCTTTCACAAATCTTTGTAAAGGCAGACTGCATGGCGAGGTGCTTGATTTTATACACCTGTGGCAATGGGAATGAAACACCTGAATTCAATGATTAACCAGTTAAGCCCCATACCCCCGGTACTGGGGGCAAACGCAACATCTTGCAAGAAACATGTGATGTTGTGGTATATAATAATCGTACACCAGCAGCATTTGGCCAGTTCCTCCTGTGTAATTTGACATATACATGAACTCTCTTCCTCACTAGTAATGGATGACCAGGTCAGGTAATGTTCAAATATGATGTACTGTTATCTTTCGCAAGATATCAAATATCTCCTTCGGTAAAATAAGTGTAAAATAAGATTTACATGAATCAGAAGCCTGTTGAGTTGTGACAAGTTTGGCATGTGAAAAGTTGTCCACGGTTAACATGTTCCTAACGGCAATCATTTACAAATAAAAGCTTCCTATCAAATTCCATAGTGATTACATGTTTGGTCCAATCACTGCTAACATTATTATTTATAACAAAATTATTATTACAGTATGTCTTTTTTTCATTTTCTATCAAAATTAAGAAAGGGAGAATGAAAATGATGATGTGTGGTGATCAACAACAAGATATTACATGAATACTTGGAATATTAAATGATTAAAGAAATTGATTTCCAAAAATATAGCTAAGAAACACGCACTCATGCATGAGATAACATTGTAAGTCAATATGAGTCATTTTTGACCAATGCTGTCCCTTAGAAGGAAGGTGATACACAAATGTTGTTTATTCAAAAATTAAGAAAGGAAAAATGAAAGTAAGAATGTGTGATGGTCATAAACAAGTTAATCGAGCAATACCTGGAGTTTTGAATTGTTAAAGTAATTTGTTGCAAAGATATTTACAATTAAAACTCACTTGGGTCACTTTTGACCCATGTTGTGTATCAAAGGCTTAACATAGTGACCTCACTCTGTAACACTCGCACTTTTATTGGCTAGCGCTCCAACACATTGCATGTGATAGGCTAAGGGGCGGGACATCTCTAAGCCTAAATTACAGGCAGTATTGGAAACATAAAGCTCTTTTGGAACATTATTTAAACATGTCTCATAAACATATAAATACGAAACCTGGCATAATAGGGCCCCTTTCATTTGTGTTTATTCAAGGCCATAAAACAAATAATAATGCTTTAACTGCTATGAGCAGACATTGTTTTCAAACGGCTTATGGTAAAGGAAAGAAAATGCAATGTGGTTAGGCAACTGAAACTAAAAGGGAAGATTGGACTCTTTGTCAAGTTAGGTTAAACAATGTAATCATTTCTACACAGACTTAACAACTTGTATACTTCTTTTAGTTTGTCTCAAATCCAATATGTAATAATGTAAGCTAAACCCCCTGATTGACAGCTGAATCTCCTCATTCTTCTAGATTGTGATATCTCATAGACTGGCACCTTAGATGACGTCAATCAACTAATCATGTCAATATATTGAGACAGCAAGATCAGGTAATGCAACTTTAATACTTAAAAGAACTTTCAGACAATAATTAATTGTGAACTCCGAGCAAAAGGCAGCCCCATTACAGTTCTTCTCATCCTCTCCCTGGGCTAATGAAAACTCTGGCAGACATATCGGGAAGAAAAAAATAATCTCTTCTATTAATTTCATCCCGCTCCCTCTTTATTGGTCCACCCACAGAACCCAAATTAAATAACCCTGCCAGGTCTAATTCTCGTAAGAAATAGCTCTCCCGGCACAAAGGTGCACATCACGAATGAGCCTGGCTTTTCTGCAAGTAAGTATTACGTTGCATTAAAAACATCAATACGATCCCTAAATACACATTTTGTGCAATCCAAACATACACGAGCTCTAAGAACTGTGTGTTTACCCAAGCTTCACAGTTTATTTCACACTGGACGATCAAATATGAGCTCAGAGTGACTCTATATGTTACTGAGTGCACTTGCTGTACTCAAGTACATTGGTTATTTGTGACCTTGATGTCTGCCAGACACGGTTTAAAGCATGCTTGTTTACCCAAGTCCATAAAAGCGACATAGTACATTTACCAATGCCTCTACAAGGTTAGGACTGTTGATGCCCGGGTTGTGTGTGTTTGGATCCGCTGGGGAGCTCGTGGGTTTTGCCCCTTCTCATCCTTGGAGAAATAACCTATGGTGGTAGCAGCTCAGGGTTACGAGATGGCATTTCATTAATAACCTCTTCCTCTTCCTCCTCAGACTTGAATGAGCGCAATCCTTGGTATTGTTAGGAAAGGGCAACCTCCTTTTGTAAAGCCCAGGAGTGGGTGCAAATCTCCTTGAGGCAGCTCCTGTTGTTGCAGGACAGAAAGAGAGGTAAGTCGATGATACAACTAGGTCAGGTTGGCCGCTGGAAAACATGTTTTGCTTCAACAATGCAACATTAATCGAGTTTCCGTGCTTAGTTAGGACATTGTAAGTGCAGCACTAAACCCATACAATCAATCTGAGAAAGCTCCAACATTTGTAACAAACAGAATCCTACCTAATTGCATGAAGTAAACCAAGAGCGGGGACCAATCCTTTGTCCTATTGCAGAACGTCTTTTTGGGAATAATGGACCAACATACTCTTGACAACCAAGAACTGTTTATCCGGAGGCGTCCGCTCTGAGCCCTTTCCAGATGTGTTCTGCTCTGTTAAACTGAACAAGAAAAAATAAGCAGGATTGTTCAGGTGCAACATATATTTTGTACCTTTACTGTAAATGTTTTATCATTTCCTATGTTCCTTTATGTGACCACTTTTATTTTAAGCTCAAAGAGACTTGGATGGCAGATATTTGGCGATAGGTATATTTTCAATTTGTTTTACATTTCTGTAACGTGCAAATTGAGAGGACGACTTCAACTGCAAAGCCCACTGGAAATCAGAAACCAACTCTGCAGCTCTTTTGGACTTCTTCTTTTTCTTCATTTCTCTCAATGTTTTGCTTCACCGGTCCCTATTCACTACAGTAAATCGTTGACTTCCGAGAGCTCCTATTAACGTCCTCATATTAAACGATGGAAAGCTGTTTCATGGAAACAAGCAAAGATAAACCTGCTGTGCTCCACCACCTGCCCAGCATGGGATAATAGACAGCATCTAAAACCAGCTTAATCACCTCAAGATAACGAGAGCAAAAAAAAGCTAAAAAGGTGGAGATACTTGGCAGAAAGATAAAAAGAAAAGGTTGTTATAATTCTTTAAATACAAATAATTGTTCTCATTATGGCCCCAGGTCTTTTTTTATCCAACGTTTAGTTGACTTTGAGCCAATCCATTGTTCTATTTACCCCTTAATTTGTGTTCTGGGTATGGTTTTAGTATCCCCCCTCCCTCTTTTATTCTCTGCAGGTTTTCTGTACATGTTCAGACCTCATTGTGTGAGCTGGTACTCCCTTGAGGAAGTGGCTGTGTTTGCGCAGCATTTGGGAGCTGGCTGCCCTTGGAGTACTTTCCCCAGAGTCTTGAGTTTCTGGGGGTTTCAACTTGTGTTTTCCGTTGCATCGCTCATGAACTCTGCAGCGTGCTGCAGTGAGATGGGAGCTTAAGAGTTATGAGCACAGAGCACTCAAGCGGTTACTTTGTGGCAACCCAAAGTAACACGGAGCCTGGCAAAAGCTGTTCCCAGCTCTGACACTTTCGGACTTTCTGACTACTTTCAGAAGTTTCATTTAGTCAAAGCTAAAGTGCATATCCCACTTCAGTGGCTGGATCGTATGCAGGATGTGGGCCTTCAAGTACCAGAGGGCCAGGCTAACCTCTGCACTAGCCTCAGGCTAATCTGATGTAGCTGTAGGGCACTCCATGTCAACTCATTCAATATTTTCAAGTTTATCATCTCAAATGTTTAGTGAAAAAGTACAATGTTCAATTATAAATGATCTCGATAGGACATTGTGAAGTACAATATACTAGAATTGTACTTAATCTCATGAAATAATAAGACATTTTATGCCACTTTTTGCTATGTAACTTTTAATGATAACAATTTATTTGATAATGTCTCTTTTCTTCAAAGTTGTGTAGTTCAGGTTTATTAGCCTTCGGCCAATAACATTACTTCTGCCTCATAAACTAGCAAGTGCACTAACTGCTACCAAACGTAACGAGTTAGCTTCTGTTAACCCTACAACATCAACATTACCCTGAAACAACCAATTAAATGATGTCGCTGTAAATAAAAACACACACACAATAACTAAACTTCTTTACATTTTAAAGTTTAGCAAATCTGCTCTTGCTATCAAGCTAGTTGTCTCCTTAGCATTAGCACTGCTATCCAGCCCCTGTTAGCTTGAGCAATCACAACTCTCTTTCAGCATTCACAGATTGGTGTGTTTTCTGAGGTACTTAAATGTAAAAACACAGAGGCAAAGCTAAAGACCAAAAGCTAGCTGCTGCCCATAACAATGTCTCTTCCTTTTGATGCTGAGGATTAAACCTATTTTTTGCTGAAGCTAATCTTCAGCTAGCAAACCCAGTGAGCAGCTAAGGTACCTGTATGTAACTGAAAGGTGGGGAAAGTGACATTATGAATTAAAATGAACTTGTGAAAAAGAAGAGACAAGAAATAAAAACCTTATTGGGATAAAATACATTTGTAAACTAGAATAGAACTCGGTGAGAGCACAGGAGAGCCAAGGCCAGCATTATTTTAAAAGTAATGTGTGATGTTCCTAAATATAACAACAGAAGGCTGACTTTCTTAGACATGATTTAAGAAGCCTCTGAAATCAGACAGACTGTACTTTGTATTACATACCTGATCTACAAATGTAGACTTTGGAGAATCCAGCAACTGAAATGGGATATTGTCTCTCTTAAGTCCTGAAACATTCAAACCAGTGTGTCAGTTTCTCTCTCTGGTGCTAAACCAGTCAAGCAGATGCTGTTTCGCTATTCCATACTATTCTGTTTGAAGTACATTGTATTGCCAATAAAAGCTTTTAAGAGACAGCAGCAAATTTTTGTCGACTAGTTTTTTTCATGTTCATGGAGCCCAATTCAAGGGTTGCCTGGCAGTTATGAATATACTCTATGACACACATTTTGAGAAAGATAAACCCCTTTTTGAACATTTAAACATGTAAAAATGTCATGGAGAGGCAAACAATTAAAATATGAACTTCAAAATGATGCCAATTGGGCCCCTTTAGGAAATGAGTTCACCAGTTTCCATGTATGTTGCAGTCCATGGTGCTGAAGCATTTAAAAACAGTCCTGCTGCCACTATGGTTCAACCAGTGATGTCTCTGTCCATGGTGCTGGATGGGTCAAATCCCCTTGTGTTTGTATTTCAGCTGTAAGACTTATTAAATGCTGCTTTTCATACAGTACTTGTTCTCCAATTGATCACCATAATACCACACTCCCTTAGTACCACCTTTGTGATTAATGCAACCATTTCCGCACAGACCAAACATGGCGTCCCCCCCGCAACTCAGTGAGGTCATGAAGCATGTGGTTTTCTCCATGCCAATCAGCGAAGATCACACTGCGCCACAGAAATTTGACCAATCAGCAGAGGCCTGAAATGGGTTAGGGTTAACTTAATAGAGCCCTATAAAGGGTTAAGTTCTTCCATTTGTTGAATTTGACATTAGTGTGAAGCAACTCAAAATAGTTTTTATTCCTAACCTAGCTTTTCTCCAGTCTCTTTTTTTCAAATGTTTCATTTTCTGAACTCGATGAAATGTGAAACATCAACCTTTTTATACACCGTTGAATACTTTCACAGGCTGAGCACACAGCATTTTAGTGGTGCAATTAAATTGTCCCTGCCTTACAAAATGAACGCTTTTGAAATTATTTGTAAAGAAAAAACGATGTTTTTCTTGCTATTAAGGCACACATAGTTGCATTAAAACCAAATGAAAATGTGAATAATCATCCGGGAGTTGTTTGAGTTGCTTCCTGTTGCTATTTTAACAGCTATTGCATAAGCCAGATGAAGTGTATTTTTTAATGAGGAGTGCCACGCGATAAGCCCTCTGGGTTTTTGGCAGCTCTGTGAACAACCGCGCTGGATCTAAAACACTTTGGACGTATAACTCATCACCATGGCGAGTTAAAACATTAGTAAAAGAGGGGGGAAGTCTGCTGATAATGGTAGATGTGTTGCCTCATTATGCTTCAAGCCACTACTTCAAGGGTGTTTGACTTTGATGGCATATGCTGAAGATTGTTGCAATTTACAACAACTTTGATGTCAAACTGCTGGCTTATGTTAGATATTGTTCTGACTCATAAGTGGCAATATCAGTAAGATAATTTGTCAGTCAAACTTCTACTTTATGTTTTTTAAATCTATTATTTAATCCTCCAATCTTTTCTATAACATATTTTTTACACATTTTTCTCATTGTCTTATTGCTTTCAAACTGATTTTTTAATATTTCAATTTTTGTATTCCTTTTATTCAACTTTTTATTCCTTTTATTTCAACAAAAGCACATTTTGTTTGCAAAAGATTAAATGCAGATTAATGTGAATATATTTAATAACAACAGTATTCTAGGTTTTGTTTTTAAATCTGAAAATGCCGTTTCCCTGTATTAAAAGAGAGAGATTAAATTGACTGAGGCAGAAATGAACAATCGTCGTTTCTGTGAGGCATCCTTTCTCGGAAACTCTGTAACCCTGCTTCTAATTCTGCAGGTAGTTTTCACCTTTAGCATCACATTGTTCCTTATCTAACCATCGGGAGACGCTCCATACATCCTGCAAACATATTTTTCCATTCCCCGGAGGTCTTTCCTTTTTGCATTCTGCTCAGGTGTGATGCCCCACTGAACTGCCACTGGCAACTTGATAAATCATTCAGCTGTCATTCAGCACAGACACCGGTGGAACTGCGCTGCCTGCCATGCTGAGCATCCGGTTGAAATGACTTGCAGAGGAGTGTGCTGAAAAGCTTCGCTGCTCCCCGGTCAGCTGTGAGTTTTTCAATCCCAACTCTGTTGATGCTCTCATCTTTTTCTCCAGTTCATCAGGATTTTTTATTTCATGCCGAGTTGTCTTAGAGATTTTTGGAGACTATTGTCGGCTGGTGGATCTGTGATGAGACCCATAAATGGTTGATACACATTTAAAAAAAAAAAAATGATTTAAGAACTTATGAGTGGAATCTTTGCAAAACTTTGACAAAACTAGTGTGAGCTTCCAAAATAGGATATCATGCTTACGGATATAGTACATAGAGTAGGTGCACTGTCTCTTCGTCACCTCATGTATAAGCAATGGACATCCAAGCATGTTTTTGTTGTTAAATTTTATTAAATACAAATATATTTAAAAAAGTAAATAAGTAACCGACACTTAAGTCGAACTACTAATGTAGAAATAAAAATATATAATTAATGAAATCACAGCTTAAAAAGTATGGACAATGAATGGCTTCTGGGAAGTGCATTTCACTAAGCAGTTAGCTGAATACAGTACAACAAAGGAGCCTGTTCTTTAGTTCATTGTTAATGGTAGGAAGACGATTGAACATCAATGGAAGTAAAACACTTACAAATGTGATGTTTCAGTCATTAAGATCTTTATCGGACGCACACAAGGGTGATGGGATGATTCAAGCTTATCAGAGCAGATAGTAATTAGGACACCATAGATTATTATTATAGACCTATATGATGTCCAGGGAGGATAAAAAAAGTCCAATTTGTTTTTACTCCAAGGTTTTTACTGATGGCTGCTGGGTAAAGGTGATTCACCCGGTGTTACAAACACATGGTTAACACCAAACCTTTACAAGGGAACAACATTGTTTACGGTTGCAACTGCCATCTGCCAAGGTCAGTTGTGATCATAATTCACATTTACCCCCCGTGCAACACCTTCAAAAAGGTCAGAAAAGAGGCTACAAGGCCATGATTTCCGAACACAACCTTAAAAGAGCTCTTCTCATCTTATTATAATTTTTTTTATAATTTTGGCTTTCTTATTTGTAGTCCTTTCTTTGAACCGCTTTGAAGTCAATAACACATTTGCCATAACCGAGGACGACAGAGGTCCATTGTCACTAAGTGTGTTGGGAAGGCTTCCTGTTATTGGGCGGGTGAGCCTTTGGTAAACCCCATGCACAGCTAAGTGTTACTCATTATAGGTTAATTTACAAGCGGAGTAAAAGGAAAACACACTCTCCTATCAGCTTCAGAAGGACTCTTGTACACCCTCGGAGTCTTGAGTGGGCAGCCCTGTTTTCACATTAGCATTAATATGCCACTTCATCACTATCAAGAAGACAACATGCAAACTGCACCTTAATCGCATCGCTGCTTGTGTTAAGGGAGACTCTTTAATGAAGGTCGGGTTTATATTTCCATTGTACAGTAAGGCAAGGTAAGGCAAGTTTATTTATATAGTACCTTTCAACATAAGGCAATTCAACATGCTTTACAAAAAATGAAAGACATTAAGAACATGGCATTTAAAATCAGTCATTAAAAAGCAAAGATAAACATTAAAAGAAAAGTTACAGTAGGAAGTAATAGGTTTTCTTCTGTATGGGTTTGGTATATTTAGCTTGATAGAAAAGGATGGTCTTGGGTTAGACTGCTTGTCCTTGCCAATGTGCAGAAGGTGAATGGAAGAAGGCCGTTCTCAAAGTGTTTAATTTCCCTTTTTTTAAGCATACGCGGCCATTCTGTGCTTTATAGTTTTAAAACTGAAACATGTTTTATGTTCCCAATAATTAAGGGTTTTAAATTAGCTAAAAACTTGAAATGCAAAAGGTATTTGTGCTTTTGTATGGTTATATATCATTGAGGATACACTTCAAGTGGAGAGGGAACATGTATCACTTAGTGATGTTACGTAATGCGCCAAGGCTTCGGAGCGTTTGTCGAGTAATCCCCGAAGCTTTTTGTGAAGCATGTATCGAGGCTTGTATCGTTTTGGGCCAGTGACGTCATCGATGACAAACGAAGCCTCGCTGCCTGTCGATACCACGTGACTGCTTCAGGGAAGTGATTCAGATCGGTTGAACCACAACGCTCATAATACCCATGGATGTATGATAAGAACCATATTACCCCTCCTGTACCCGGGCCCGGTGACACGATGGAGTTAAGAGAGCTCAGACCCTCACTTATATAGAGGTCGGAACATGTCATAAGTATAAATAGATACAAGCATAAATAAAAGTAGGAATAAAAACATGAATAAATACAGGAATAAATACAGGAATAAATATCGTCCAGTGTTTTCAGTGAGATTAAGTGTGTGGGCTGTGGCTCAGCTGGAAAGCGGTTGACTCTCGACCGCAGGGTCCCCGGTTCAACGACTGAACAATACGTATTTTTTGTTGTTTATAAAAGCTACAGCTAAATGAGATAATGTAGTTAATAAATGTATTCTTTGATATGGCTTAGCCTTTCTCAGGCTACAACATGGTTAAGTTTATGAATATTATTAAGGAATACAAATCCCTCTTTGCAATGTTTACCAGCCTCTTTAGGCTTTTTCAATCACAATCATTCAACTGGAATAAATACAATATTGTTAACATGAAAATATTATTTAAAGTTCATTGTTTAGAGTTATTCTAAGGCTTTACTCATTGGGAACTCGGTATGAGATACAGCACACTGTTGAGATGTCCAATCTGCCTGTTTTACACACTTTGTCCAACAGGGGGTTTGTGTTCAGATGAAGCCCATGATGAAGCCTCATGAGATGAACCCTTTTGCGAACCAATTGGCTGGAAAGCTTCAAAGCTTCATAAGGCTTCATCTCGCCATCACTATGTATCACCATGAAACGAATAAGGGATGATTTCTGATGTTAAAACACATTTGTTATGGGTTTTCTGAAATCATATAATACTCAGCTATGGTCAATATAGGAGATATTTACAGATGTAAATGAATAAATGTATTTAAAAAAAACACCTATGTTCATTTTTTAAAGGTCTTCTTTCATTAGGACAAAGAGTACGTGTTGGAAAACCAATCTGGCTAACAATATATTCTGAAATGACGTGTGTATTAGGTAGAGAAAGCCTTGGGTGTGCACTTCTTCACCTCTCTTAAAACTTTTAAAAAGGGCGGAGTCACACTCTGATTGGCTGAGAGGGGAATGCACCCAGCTGCTATCAATCGTTAATTAGCAACCAACAGGTGATTTATTTGAATAACCTCCAATCAAGGGGGGTTTGGGAGAAATTGGAAATGACAAACATTACAAAAAAATTACAACCAACCCAATGGTTTAAACAAAGTAATTATACAGGGAAGAATATTTTTGCGGAGTTAAAAAGCCACTGGTTCACAGACGTCTCTTCCCAAATGTAAGACTACATTTGTTTTTGCTGCACAATAGCATCACTTGAATTACTATGAAGTTGTAATTCCAATCCAAAAATTGCCCCAGCAGTACAAATGAATCGGTGCCACCTCTTACAGGACAGTAAGCCAGTCAGAATAACGTATAATCGGTTGGCCTTTGGGACGGCCAATCAGAATCCTACGCCATGCCCTTGACCCACACCCTTGTATTTTATAATAATAATAATAATAATAATAATAATAATAACACACTTTGTTAGCATAGTGCCTTTCATACAGGAAACACAGCAAAAAAGCTAATAGAGCCATTTGAAATCCATTTAAAAGTACCAATTATCTTTGGATCAGGCGGATAATTCTTGACCTTCCCTAAAGCTAACATTAATGAGCAATTACCTGAGTTGTTCCACCATTAAAACATCACAATTACAAGAACGTTGTTAGCATGCTGTAGGTGCATTTTGTGTATCCCACTGATATTATTAGGATGCTATCCGAATAAAACCTTACTAAGCCGGAAATCAGGTTTTCTTTAATATATTTTCACAGTGAAGCTAGAATAATAGATGGTTCACCCTCCATGAAGTGAAACACCATCTGCAATAGCTTTTGTCAGCCGTGAGGTTATCATGAGAATAGGCGACAGTTTTGTGAATATGGCGCTATGAATGCGATAACATGAAACGACAGGTCAGGGAGTTTATCTCGCACACGCTCTCAGCCTTGTACGCGGCAAGAGGGAAAATAACAGACTTCCAACTGTTTTAAAAATCCTTCACAAATCTTTTTTTTAGATTGCACGGTTGTGTTGTAGTCATATGTTTTGTTTACACAAGTACCCATCATTGCAATCATGCATACAAAAACAGCAGCTCAAAATCTTGGAATAAATTAAATGAATATAAACCACTTAATAAGTCCAGGAATGCTCGGCAGTAAATACAAAATGGACTGATTAAAGCAGAGGGATTTTCTCCTCTAATTGCTTTAAATGACAGTAGACATTGTTTGTCTTTCATTACCATAATGAGACAAACAATTTTAATCTTTCAACACAACGTTCAAATCTCTCTCTCTCTATGTGTGTTTGTGTGTGTGTGTGATGAGGATGTGAAAACAGTGTCAGCAGAGCAGTGATTTCCAGATTTACATGAAAATACTGCAGATTATAAAAGTTCTAATGCTTTAAAATGATAAATCATTCACAAGGCAACATTAGTTGTACATTCTTATTATATAATCTGATGATTATTTAATAAACATTTTAATGATGTATATAAATTAATAAACGTATTATAAATATGTCTCCTGGTGTTATCTTTCTTGATTTAATCAGAAGAATATTTTTTTTTTTTAACCCGTTAGACCCCAAGCCTGTTTTTCAGGTCTCAGGCTCGAAAATGACATTTCCAGAACAAATGACCATTACTACACTTCTAAAAGGGTTAAATTAATAATCTTTTTTCTCAAAGTAATGATAAACCTGTGAGTTGGATGTAGAAAAGTCAGAATCAATATAGATGTTTTTTATTTTAAAGAAAATTCAGATTGAACATGGTAAAAAACTGTAAATTATAGTGTTCGTCGAAAAAGATTTTTTTACTTATAGTGAAAACTACCCTTGGATGATGGTAAAGTAGACTAAAAGCTTTAGGAATCCAAATTGCAAGATATAGTAAGTACCCTGTATCAAGATTGATGCAAAATAGGTGACATTTGACTTTTTTAGAGAGGTTTAGCCAAAAAAACTCCACTTCTGAGGTGATTTGTTTGGAAATGGGGGTTTTACCGTTTCTCTGGAACCCATTGGTCGATTTTGGTAATTGACATCTCTTTCTGACCGTTAGAGCCAATAGAATCGAAGGGGAATTTCCACATACACACCAACCTTAACAAAAACAAGTGGGGGCTTCACGCTTGCAGTTTTGGCCAGAGCGAACCTAGCTCGCACCCTGACATCTGAAAACGGAAAAGTCGGTTTATTGCTACCGATTTCAATTTTCCCAAATTATTATACCAGTAATTCATGTGGTTCCATTTTTTCTGATCACCTAATTTGGGCGTGCACATTTGCCACGCGCAAACCTACCTCTTTTGGATTTGGAATGTTTGGCATGTATGCATCAGCGGTACAATATTAAAATACTGTTAATAACAAGGCCATCTTTTTTTTATAATCTGATGCACTCTACATTTTTAGGTTAAAAATTACTTATGATAAAAATGTTCTTGAGTTCCAGGAAAACTACAATTAACAAGAACCAAAGTGACTGATTTAGGACAAGTTATTTTTAAATGTATACAAGATACAACTCTCTCCTCTTTATACTGTATTTCTCTTGTTAAAAAGCCACGGAGACAGGTTACTGGAATATTTCTGCCCTAAATCAGAGGTAAACAGAACCATATCTGGATACAAGCGACTTCTTCATGCATCAAACATCTGAGGAAAGAACTTCTGTGCCCTAAGTTTGCCAACTGGATGAAAGAGACACGACACAGAAGACTTGGAGGAAGTCAGAGGCTCCCCCATTCTGAGCTGTACAGTGTCAGACACTAATGCCTCTGGATAGAAGCTCTACTCTGGGGTATTAACTCAAACATGGAGGACTAATGCCACGGGATAAAGCGTTCAGCCTCACTTACAGGGGCACAGGCACTCCCACAGGATCATAGGGTCTGGGCGGCAAGCATTAAATTACCACACACTCGCCTGTGTGCCTGTGCCAAGGGATAGACTGGAGGCAGAGCTCCAACCAGCATCCACAACTTTTGATTTGAAGATATGCAGTAAGGGCAAGGTGCCAATACTGTATTGTAAAAAAAGACAATTTACTGAGTTTGCTGTGAAGATCTGACAGTGAGCCAGATCGTCAAACTAAAGCTTTATTTACACAAATAACTACCGTCCATTTTTGCAGCAAAGCACAATACAAGTTTATTTGGCTATTTTTAGATCCCTAAACCAAACATGTATGAGTGTTAATGATAAATCTCATGTACTTTTTGTTATGTTTCTTGCTATCAACACAAAAAGCCTTGCACTTATAAATAATCTATGCATTGTCGTGTCATGTTTGAAAAAGGCTAAGTAATTCCCTACAACTGTGAAGTAAAGATTCAATTGTTACTGTGATGAAATAACAAGTTACACAGATTTGTCCACAAAAAATACTAGATTCACATGTTCTAAACTGAAACATCAACCAAATCCTCCACATCAAAACCTCCCGATATAGTATTTCTACCTTATGGTGTCGGAGTAGCAGATATCATCAAAACCAAATATGCCTCTTCCCAAACATTTTCATCAGTTACTCTCAATTTGAGTCGCTGGGTTTCCTTATCAATGATAAAATGTTTCTGTGATGTCCTGGTAGATAAACCCCCACAGCTACATCATAAAATCATTAATGATTTGTCTGAACCACTTGCTTTGATTATGCCAACATCTAATAATATTTCAATGGTGGGGGGAAGCATATTTTTCCTGCTGAATAACTAGTACTCATGCGGGTGATTTCAAAATCTTATTGAGCTTTTCTATTTATCATTATTTATAGTATACAGTATTTATCAACTTGCTTTTTCTTTTCCCCTTTCTTCTTCTACATTCTCAAAAATATACTTACCCCCATTTCCAAGGAATGTGTTAATCATTTAATGCTTGACTGTTGTTGATGTTCCATTTAGGAATAAAAATAATTTAAAAAGTACCCAGATGATATTACTCGGGAATCTTGAAAAGCTGCACATACATTTTAGGGCTGATAAACTCTGAGTGTCATCCACTTATTGCAGAAATGTCAGACAGAGATTAAGGATTTGAGAGCGGCTTATTTCTCTGCCTTATTATAAAAAAAAATGGTCTCCTGGCTTTTTTCCTTTTCTTAAGAACTCATTGCGCTTATCTTTATGTCTTTAATGCTTAGAGTTGTACTCAGTGCATGATGTGAGACAGATCTGCTCCCCAAGTGACAACGTATGTCTTTTTTGCCGATAAGAGTTGACAACGGGGTGGAGGTATAGCCAAAGTTAGCTTGTCAACAAGACAAGCTAACTTTTCATTTGAGCAAGTGCCTGTAATAGAGTGGTGAAAAACAGATGAGGATCAAATGTAGCCCTGTTTTGACTAATGATTTATATCTGTACACATATATCACTTAAATTATTCAATACATCCTTTGTACTGAAAAAATTATATTTTTTATATAAATGATTTGCTGTGGCCAATTTTTTTCATTGCATTTACAGACCCCTGTAACTCTCTGATTGTAGAACCACGCTAAGAAAAAAAATCAGATAGCAACACCTATACAAACTGACAACAAATCTTTGCTGAGCCTAAAAATAATGATAAATAAATAACATAATGAAAATAAATGTATTGCAATGCTCAAAACATCAGCATCCAACAGTCTCTAATCCTTGGATATTACATGTCACTGCATGCATGCACGGAGCACCCGTAGCGCAGATATCATTATCATTCTGTCTTGTATTACTGAAAAAAAAAAAACGGCTCGTTCGCGGGCGTGAGCCGGCTCCCGTCGTTCACTTAAAAGAGCCGGCTCTTTGAGCGACCGACACATCACTAGAAAGTACTTGGTTTCATTTTGAAGGAGAGGTACATGGTTTCATTAAAAATAAATAGGTTGAAATCGTTTTTAAATCAGATACCGCTATTGGCAGCGCGCATTCTAATTCCAGTGACTTTCAAAACAGTAAACCTCAACCTCACAACATGTTGTTGTTCATATTAGAAAAGGTGTTTCTTCCTTTCAAAATATTTCCTCAACCATTTTATCAACAAGGTTCTCATTTATGCTGAAAAAATAGGATCTAATAAACCAAAGGAAGTAGTTCTAGATGAAAGATTATTTCACCTCTATTGAAGCCAGATCAAGGTTTTCTTTAGTTTGTTTGAAGACATTGAAATGGTGGCAAACACTGAGACCTTGGAGAAAATCGTAATTAATATAGTGCAGAGTGTTCTGTTTTTGTAGACCTGTTTTTGTACACCTTACCATCAAAGGATTTCATAAACAAAGATTAAATACAGAAAGCCTGGTGCAATTATCTGTTAATATTAGATGTTTTCAGGTCATCTGTTATCTACAAAGAAAACTCATGTCAGCAAAACTCATCATTCATTCTTTTTTCATTCCATAATCTACTTCTGTCAAACTTGACATGACAACATTTCAAAACCCTCCAACAGACAGTGATTTATCTGTCAAAAGACAATTTTCTGATGGATCTTATGTCTCCTTATTCAACTGTTATATACCTGTCAGTTTTTTGTTGCGGGGCTGCACTAGAAAATATAGCCTGCTCAACAAAAACCAAGGATATCTTTTGTTAGAAGGACATATTTTTACTGGTTCCCCTCCATACATTTCTTCTGCCACCATTGGCACCTTCAGCGGGCATTATACTAGTCCTGTAGTCCTGAAAGGTTCAGTTTCATCCTAAATGTACGTGCTTCCACTTGTTTTTCCCCTAACATGCTATAAATTGTCATTATTATGCTGACAACACCGTTATGTGTGCCTATAAAACCTCAAGGCTCCAGCAGACTCTTGGAAACGGCACCTTAGATAAAAAGTAATGGATGTCACCGAGTTTCCAGCGACTACATGAACACGAAATAAAAAAATAGCTCTTTTTGAAGCACCCAACTCCATTAAATTGATTCGGCACGAAATGTAAAGCCAATTGCAATTAACGGAGGTGTAATGTTGGATAGCGATTTGAGCTTTGATGTTTTTTGGTTGTTCCGTGCTGTTTCTTTCTGTGGAACCAAAATACATGCTTTAACTTGGAAAGAAAAAATCTGGAAAAGGTCATTGACGCTTTGATTTGTTCTCCTACAGATGATTACAAGTCCTATTTCTATCTCAGTTCTGCTAAATGCATCGGGGGCAGAAGCATTTCATTATGTTTATATAATTTTAACAATATTTGTTGGTAAGGCTTTCTCTTTGCTTGACAGTTCACAGCAGATATAGGCAGACAACTTTGTAAAAAGCAAGGAATGACATCGTCTAGGACCATAAAGCCACAATCAATCTGAGACATTGTGATTACATCGTATCTTAAACCAATGTAGTCTACAGGAACGGCTACATTGAGCATTCTGTACATTTGAGTGGGTCTTTTCTGAAGCCTCTTTCCATAATTCTCAGTCTGTATTTCAGAAGCTTTGTGAAGTCTGAGAACATAAACCCTGAAAATCTTATTAGGGTTATCTTTGGCTTGAAGACTTCAAAGCCTAAAAGACAGTGCTTTTTAATATTGCTATATGTAGTACAGCTGCATGTACTCTTTCATGCTGTATAAATATAAGTTGAATTTGGTTTATCACCCTGGTACCTTGGACTTTCAAATGATTGCTCATACTCTACATCTACTGCACAAATGATTGTGAGCATAGCTACAAAAGCATGCTTAGATTGCAAATTGCAAAACGCGACCGCATGCAGTACATCCTGGTATTTTTGGCATACTCCATTTGACAAACAATGGATTGGATCATTTGGAGTATTGTGGTAGCGACATGCAGAGATCGGCATTTAACAGGCATGGAGGGTCTCCAGTAGGAACATATGTATTTGCATTATGGGAAATAAAGGGCATTTTTAGAACATGAGCTATGCCAGTCTGGGAATCTGCATTTTCCATTGTTGCTTCCATATTTAAGTTGTATGGAAGACCAACACTACATCATGACCTAAATTGCTTACAAAGAATATGAATAAAGTATCTGCTGCTTATAGGAATCCTACCCATCAGTCCCTTAAGATGAGGCCCCCTCCGCAAGGTGAGGCCCCACGCAGTCTGCATGGTCGGCCTGTAGAGAGGGACGGCCCTGCAAATGACTCATAAAACAAAATGATATACTGTATTCATTGTGAAAAAGACAGCTGAATAAATGAAAACACTTGAGGGAAAAAAGACAATATGGTTAGAAATAAGTGATTTTGTATTGCTTTTGAATATTCAGTCTATGTGCTTTGTCCAAGTTTGCTGTTGCCATGTTGTTAAAATGGTCTCCTCTTTTCCCTCACGTTAGAATAACTATAACACTTTGCCATGGATTCGAAGGCAAATAGATTGATAGATGTGTGCTTCATAAAGCTGACAAACTAAAATAATCCTGCACACTTTTGGTTTTACAACATGTTTCATTGATTTTTCTCGAACTTTAGTCGTACAAATTCACTGTTTAAATACATACAATGAAAGACAGTTGTTATTTTACTTAGTAATTCTAGGTTAAAAACCCAAAAATTATATTCTCAGAATTCTGACTTTAAACTCAGAATTTAAAATTAAAATAAAATCACATGCGGCCCTAATCCTCTTCTGTAGCTAGAACAAACTTTTTTTTTTAGATATATTCATGCAATTCTGCCAATAAATACCACACTTTTGACATATTTTTATGCGGGGTTCACTAGTATATGATCAACCATAAGCTTTACACATATCAAAACCTATACATTATGATGTACAAAAATCCATCATGACATATGACAACAACCTCAGTGTTAAATCATCTGCGCTGTGTTCAGGCACCCTAACTGATCACATGATGAGTGACATTCTGAGATTGACACTCTAACGCTACTTTAGAAACACATTGTATGGCACTCTCGGTATCATCCATCCACTTCACAACTGATTTCCATAACAACCCTAATCATATTTATTTTTTGCAAAGCAGTTTTTTTTATGCAGAGTATGTTTTAGAAAGCTCATCCTGAACAAAGCCATAGTTGCCCTTTTTTTTGTTCTCCACGATTATTCACTTTGAAAAAAATAACCTGTTGGCTGTAGTAGTGCCAGCGTACATTACAGTTATATTCCTGAAATAACGTACATCGAGACCCCCTTTTGTGATGTGGAGATTCACATTCGGAAAGTGACACTTTAATGCCTCTTGACAAGCCTTTCAATTTGCTGTCTCATTACTATGCACCCCCAACAACCTCGCCCTGCGGCTGGTCATCATCATCAGCCTCAGCCTACTGTTCTTGCTGGAGTGAAGGAGTGTTACACAGCACCTGTGCAGAATACTAACAGGATCCTGGTGTGTTGCACATCCCATCCTAACACTTAAGCGATATGGAGTGGTGGAGTGATGAGTATGTTTGTAGTCCGACCAAGTACTTAGCATAGCAAGTTCTCCCTCACCAAAAAGCAATTGGACTCTTCCATTGGATTTTGGTATCTTGCAGAAAATAAGCTCAGTGTCAAACAAACATTTATGATACTTACATGTTACGTTTAGCAGGATAATCTCCACACATTAACACCACTTTGTGGCTATTAAAGCATAATGCAATCTGCAGAAGAAAAAAGTTAACGTAAGGCTATGAACAAACAACATAACGGCCACATGGCTGTGGTCACAACCGCTAAGCTAATGGCGGCTAATGGCGAGATAACATTTAGCAGTTCATTTAGTCACTTTTTAGCAGCTTCGGATATTGAAAACTTGAAACATATCTTAAGCTTGTGGTTAAGCCTTGGGCTAAGACAACTTCATTACAGGCATTTAACTACTATACAAAAATAACTTCAAACTAGTTAGCCTTGAAGCGGTAAAATTCCATTTCCGGGTTTTAGGAATCATTCGTGCACCACTCTGTTCCAGTTGGTTAAAGACTCATGTATTTAAAGTTATCTCCACTCATGTATTTGAGCTTCCAATGGTGGAAATAGTCCACAGAAGGTTAGTTTTTTACAGAAATATGATAAAACAAAAATCTGTATGTTTTTATATCATATATCCTTAGGCCTATGTCTCCTGCATTAAAGAGGGATTTTCATAGGAGTAAATACAGCTATATTGCATACTTTGTTCTTGTTTTGTTCCTGTGATTAGAAACGTAATTGAATTTGTAATACACGTGAAATGTAAACCAAGTTTCTGTGGAGCTAAATAATACCGTTCCTTACTTTGATTTGTTTTCCCTATTATTTCTTTGTGTTAATACTTTTACAGAAAATGTCAATTTCACGCTAAAATACTTTCTGTACACACGCACACACACACACACACACACACACACACACACACACACACACACACACACACACACACACACACACACACACACACACACACACACACACACACACACACACACACACACACACACACACACACACACCTTGAAAATTCCCGTTAGTCAATCGATTTTGATGTAAAAAAAGAACACATTGCATACAAACCTTTAAATATGGAGCTTCATGTTCATATTGACTGATATAATTGCTCCTCTGGTAATAATGTGTTTTATGCACCCACTCACTCAATTTCCCTGTGTGAATTTGAGGTGATTATGAGAAAAGAAAATTGTCTCCCATGGAAGCAGTGAGGATGAATGTCTATCTGCTATAGATATATGGATACAGACAGACTTAAAACAAATAGATCCTAAGAGCTGCAACAATTTGGCTTTAGCATGGCTGATAGCATAGGTGTTCCACACCCAAAATCCCTTGCTCTAATTCCAAGTGAGTCAATTTAACACCACAATTTTTCATGCCTGTTGGACTCCTCCCAAAACATGAATCCTTACACTCCCTTAAACAGCTGCAGCGTAATTCTGTCATGTGCACACCAGTGGTGGCGCTGGACCGAAATCAGAAGCCAGTTAGCAGAAATAAAACCTACTGATGGATACTAATATGAAGATGCATACTTGTCATCATTGACTGAATAAAATACATTAACTGTGTGTTTTTCTCACTGTCTGCTCTTATGATTCCAGCCCTAATTGTACACATTTTTAATAAAAAATGTCACCTCTGGCAAAGTTCTTGTTTGGCTGTAGATTTCTGAATCTGCCCGCTGCACCAAGTTAAAGGTGGGGTAGGTCATTTTGGAGAAACCAGCTGGAGTGCGCTAGAATTTGAAAATACACGGCCGGAACAAATCTGCCACTTCCTTACAGAGCCCCTCCTCCAACACACATGAACGCGCGAGATAAGTGTGTGCACAGGCTGACAGGCAGGTAGGCCATCCAGTTATTTTAGCCGGGCCGACTAAAATTATTGGTCGTGCTTTTTACAGTACTACGGCTTCCACAGATGACATGTTTTTATGGATTTTTTGTCAAAGCACTTCAGATAGTCATTGCTATCGGGATGTTAAGATCATTCCATGGAATATAACAAAAAGTGTATCTCGAGCCGGTTTCTCAAACTTACCTACCCCACCTTTAACTGATGAGGCTGGCTTCAGGATATTAAAGAGGGTTGAAGATCGATCAATTTCTCACTGATATTTTACAAAAAAACATTTTCTTAATGGCCTCTCTTTAAAGTTGGGCTGCTGAAAAGCAGTCTTTGAATTTGACATGACACCCTTGATCTTCAAAAAACCACAATGCATCAAAAGGCGTTTTTACTTAGATACCATTAACTCTTAAAAGCCAGCAAAACAAGTATGGTTTTGCATCCCAACAACATCATATTTGCTCTCTGAAAATATCAAATCTCCCTCCCTCACATGGTTGGGTTCAATCGAGGCAATGTCAGTGTGACAAGCCAACAATTGCGTCAATTGGTCCGGCGACCAGAATCCCTTTATTATGAAAAAGAGTTGAGGTAGTTATATAACACATTAGTGAAACTTGGGACCATACTGTGAGCATAAATTGTCACATACAGTGCATCTATAATATTTCAATCACTTGTCAGTTTACAGGTATGTACGTGCACTTATAGAAGAAAATACCCTTCAGGCAGACTTGAGGTTTTAGACCTGGTCAAAGTACCACGTGTCCTGATGAACATAATGTTGTGTGTTAATCTCCATTAGCCTGGTAGCGGGAACAGAGTAGAAAAGACCCTGTAGAGTAGAGGCTCTACCAGTAGAGCATAATCCCAGGCAATCTGAGACAACACGACCCTCTATCTCAGGGTTGTCAAACTCAATTTCTTCGCGGGCCACATCAGCATTATGGTTGCACTCAAAGGGCCAGTTGTAACGTTAAGACTATATATCAAAATACATATATAAATATTTAATATATATAAAATAATGTATTATATGACATTATTGCCTCTGCATTGGATTATTATCGGATAGGGTAATAACTACATAATTAACTACGTCTGAAAGCAGAAGTCTAGGGCAAATAATTGCAAGTCTCTTCACTGAGAATGTTACAAAATGATTTAAAAAAAATCTAATTCTGAGAAAAAGGCAAATTCTAAGAAAAAATTAATATTTTGAAGAAAATAAGTCAAATTCTGAGAAAAAAACTTGTTCTGAGAAAAAAAGTTAAATTCTGAGAAAAAAAGTCAAATTTGAGATGCATTGTGGGATATGTAGTTTATGGGCAACGTGCTTCTGTAAATCGGCATGTAACCGTATAATAAACATATTATATTCTTTGCAAGCTCTTGAGGGGCCACATTAACTGAAGTCGCGGGCCGGATTTGGCCCCCGGGCCTTGAGCTTGACACCCCTGCTCTATCTTGTCAGCATAGTTACAGTGAGTCATGACGCAGAGACACAGGTTCTCTCTCTGAAGGCCTATCGGACTTTGCACAGCCATTTGGGTTACTGAATAAATCACCTCTAAGTCGCCTTAAGTCCAAATCCTCATGAGCTTTGAATGGCGTCTAGCAGTAGGACTGTGGGATTTCTTGAAATTGAATTTTAGTTCTGCGGATTTACTTATTGTTGGGGATAATCATTCACGGATTTGGTGTGGTCTCAGTAGCTTTTTTTTTTGTTGCTTTTTTGCCGTGGAGATAGAGGGATTTTATATATGCATGCCATTAGAGGGTTATAATGGGCCACTGGAGGCAGGTTGCACAAATTGGATGCGACTTTGTATTGTGCTTCAGAAGCTTTTCCATTCATTCAACAAGTTGTAAGGATGATCGCCAACGATAGCCATAAAAGGGTCATGTATTTATTCAATATATTAAGAATCAAGGGTAGTAGCAATAATGTTTCCTGGAAATAAACCATTGGAAAAGTGCTTTGGAAGTCGCCTGATGATCCATTTAAAACGATGATTTATCATATAATCAAACAGCGACACAACAAATGATGGCATGCCTTTTTCCGCACCACAGCAAACTGTCAGGAAAACAAATTGCTATTAGCATAATAATTCAGTGGAGTGTCACAGTGGAGACATGGGGTTGTGTTGGCAGGTATCTGTCCATTGGCTGGTGCGTGCCCGAATGGCGAGGCCTTTAAACTGACCGGGGCAGGGCGGCCATCAATAATTCAATGGGCTTGCCAGCACAAAGGTAAACAATGGCTGTAATTAGGGGAGGTCTGCACTGTGGACAGGGAGATTAATGAAAGGGCAGTCACTTCCACTGGTGCCCAGAGACAAGAGGGGTTTCTCAGTGACGAAGGCGCTGCCAAACTAAGCTCAGGATACTCTGTTTGTTCTTGGATCAGAGGAAAAAGAGGGAAAGGGAAACAGAGAAAGACATTAAAGCAGGTATGTATCTGTGAAGCAATTATTACAAAAAAGATCAGGTTTTTTTATGCACAAAAAGATTAAGTATTGATTTCCATAAGGACAACAAATACAATTCCAATACCAAGTACACTTTCGAAAATTGTTTGATTCTTTCAAGCAAGTCATTCGTAGCGACTTCAAGTCAAAGATTCATATTTCTATTAGGTGGTGAACTTTTTCGTATAAAATGAATATTAATTAGCGGAACAACAACATTGTTTGCTGTTCACTTGATAATTGAACCATATAAGCAGTAAATACAATCTATTTTAATTAGATGCCATCTCACTGCTATATAAATAAAATCATAACAGTGCATGATTAATTAAACTCCACATGCAGACAAACATAACAAGCGGTGTTCTCTGCAACACTGTTTGTAATCGTCCAGTAAATGAGAATAAAATCCTTCATTTCAATTTGAATGCAACAGCAGAGAAAGTAGTTTAATTTGATCAGCTTTGGAGTTTAATTGTAGTTGTGCCACTTCATATAAAGGCCAGAGGATTTGGTTTGGAACCACCAATCTTTAAAAAGTGACATTTATTACCAGGTTGATAGGCAAGAGTGGTGGAAAAAAAGGTGGCTTTTGAACGCATGAACCAAAGGGCAAATAAAACACCTGGGAATTTGGGCAAATAAAACACCTGGGAATTTCAATAAAACTAAAGAAAAAAACTGACTCACCGCAAGCTGCAGTCTCCTTTTTACTCCAGTGAATGTCATTTTAGCTTCTCAGCCTCACCTAACTGGAACATACCATTTGCCGTGAAAGCATAGGGGGAGCTTAACAGAGCAAGCATCGAAATTACACAGAATAATATGTTCATAAATAATGAACATACCTTTATAGCTCATTTTAAAATGCTTCTGACATTTCATAAATTAATGGGCACCCATACATACCATTGAGCTCACACAAGATTATATAATATAATTTGCTGCAGAACTATCTTACTTCATCTTAACAGAGCCCAGCCCCTCCCTGCTCAGAGGACATCATTAAGCACACCTGTTGTAAATTGTATTTGATTAAAACATCCCAGGCATGCAACAACAAATATATAAAACTAACCACATTTATGTCATGTATACACCTGAATTGATATTGTAACAAACTAAATTAAACATTTTAATTCAATTCATATTCAAACAGACAATAAACACTATTTGTAACAGGACCTTGAGAAAAGTTCAGTGTATATACCACTCGAATACTTGTATGTTTTTCAAACAATAGCATTGTTTATCTAGACCAGGGGTGTCAAACTCAAGGCCCGGGGGCCAAATCCGGCCCGCGACTTCAGTTAATGTGGCCCCTCAAGAGCTTGCAAAGAATCTAATATGTTTATTATACGGTTACATGCCGATTTACAGAAGCACGTTGCCAATAAACTACATATCCCACAATGCATCTCAAATTTGACTTTTTTCTCAGAATTTAACTTTTTTTCTCAGAACAAGTTTTTTTCTCAGAATTTGACTTATTTACTTCAAAATATTAATTTTTTCTTAGAATTTGCCTTTTTCTCAGAATTAGATTTTTTTTTAATCATTTTGTAACATTCTCAGTGAAGAGACTTGCAATGATTTGCCCTAGACTTCTGCTTTCAGACATAGTTAATTATAAAGTTATTACCCTATCCGATAATAATCCAATGCAGAGGCAATAATGTCATATAATACATTATTTTATATATATTAAATATTTATATATGTATTTCGATATATAGTCTTAAAGTTACAACCGGCCCTTTGAGTGCAACCATAATGCTGATGTGGCCCGCGAAGAAATTGAGTTTGACAACCCTGATCTATACTTACTTGTGTTGGTGGTAATATATTTAAATCAGGTACAGCTATATATATATATATATATATATATATATATATATATATATATATATATATATATATAGTTGTGCATTGAGTAGGATGATTTTATTTTTTTGCCCCTTTAGAGTTGTTTAGATGTTGAATTGATGTAGCCTATTGCTTTTGGCAACAATATGCATCATTTTGTTCTGATACATATATTTTCCAGTTGTCTTTTACCTGAGAGCAGACCTTGTTTTTCTTTGTTTATGTGCCTGTTTTTGTCTTTTTCAGAATACTTATTGTTCCCCTGGGATCCAATCCCATGTGTGATTCCAGAGACAGTGGGCTCAACTATCTTAACAAACATTGAGGAAGATAAAGGGAACGGAAAAGAATGACCTTTGTGGAACATTTTGCCCTCATTTAAAACATTTTTTTTAAATAATTTGAACATAAGGTCATTCTTGTTCGCCCTGCAGATTCAGTCAGCAAGAACATCCTGCATATGAACTTGTCTCTTTCAACTAAGATTTTCAAACAGAAAAAAAATGGCCGACCAAGCATGCAACTGTTTTCAGCTCAGATCAGTCCTGCTGAGATTTTTCCCAACGATAGAGCAGCAGCAGTAAAGAATAAAATGTCATAGTAGCATTGATTGGACATTTTATTAGAGCAATAAATATGTTTAGTAAAGACTACTTGATAACACATTGACTAAGAATGCAGACTCTAATGATGAGAAGAATATGGTGTCAAGTTATGGATGAGGTTCAATTAAGGGTGTATACATGAGGTTCTAATGGATTGTTTAATAGTTCTGGTGTATAGAAGTATTGGTGTCTTAGTTAAGATTTGGTTAGCATGAGCATTAGCTTCCCTTTTATTTAACTTTTTGGAAGAAGCTTTTTGGTTTCATTTAGTGCTTCCCTCCAAAAAACAAATGCTGGCCCTTTTTTCCCACTCAACTATTGCAGTCTTTTGTCTTTGTGTCATGACAGGTGATTCATTCTGGGTTGTTCTTCAAGACAATTATTTAAATGTCGTTTAACTCATAAAACAGGCCTTACCTTACCCATCCGCCCGAGGATTTGTGCATCCGTCTGCAGATTCACAGCTGCCAATTTATTTTTATCTCCCCCCTCCTGCTCTTCCTCTCGGTCATGTAAGGGTTTCATTGCCTACTACAGCAATAATGTGTGGCATACAGTATGTAGACATGCTGGATGAACAAACCTTGATTGTAGTTATTTTATAATGCTTGCTGTAGGTGTAAACATTTGTTTATTTGAGTGCCTGTGAAGTAAAGGTCTTAGGCTTACATATCAATCTTTTTTTTAAGCGATATTTCAACTGTAATGTTCTCTTTTTTTCATTCATGTGTTAAATCACAAAATTATGATATTTGTCTTTTTTGAAAATTACAGCCAACAAGTCCTGACACTGGAATACTAATTGGATTGCAACCGTCAAAAGTTGTTAATGGCGGATAAGAAACCAATGACTGCCAGCATTGTTTTATTTAACCTAATGTTATTAACAAATGTAACTTTTTCTATCAACACAAAAATGTAAACTCTATTTACATCCAAGTACTCAAGTAGTGACACTTCTAAGCATAAAATCCTTCTATTATTCCATCTATTTTATTATTTTTACATTACATGGATTACTTCCCATTGAATAGGTTGAGTCCTTTAAGAAAAAAATGAATCCTTCTTCCCTTTCAACACCACGGACATCAGCATTAACAATCTCTTGACAGCCAAATGCGAAGACACGCTCCTCACTCTGGGAGCGTTCTTAGAATTCATTTCCATTTAACTCACTTGTCGAGTTTTGTTGTTTGGTTCTTGATGAAGCTGTGTTTACCAGAGTACTGCCAAGCAATGCTCCAGTTTAATCCCTGTGGTTGCATTATGCAGGGATTTGATTCACAGCCCAAACCAGAGTTAAGCCGAGGCTCACAAGTATTCTGCCCTACAAAAGGTAAAAGACCTTAACATCAACATCGTCCAAAAAAATAACTTTTTCAAGTATTACTATATTAATCACGTGGACCAATATCCTGTTTCTCCTGGGTTTGTTGTTAAAAGAGAATGGGCTGTGTTCACCTTGACTGAGAAAAGCTCTGTAGAAACCACGGCAAATTCCCCTAACTTCACTTCTGGTTCTCTCGCTCCGGTTTGATGCACTTGGAGTGCTTTGTTTAGTCAGTCATAAAGTCACTATTTCGAGCTCAAGTGTTTTGAGTCGCTATTCTGTGTCTTACACTGAAGCTTTCTAAATTCAAATGTCATACGTTATGCAGACTGGATGAAGAGCAAACATGTTGTTGTTCTTAATCTTATCAGACTTTTATCGAAATGGCCGGCTGAACTGTTGGGGGAAATGTTTTTAGAATGGCCAGATAAAGACAAAATACTACTAAAAATATAATCATACAGGACAAAAATCTAGTGCGAGACAAAATAGTTAACCATCAGAAATTATTTCAATGCAACCAGGAAAACAAACATAGAGTTAGCTTAATGGTTGTTATTAAAGTGAAAGCATTTTTCTCAACACAAGCATTAACATTTTGCCTATCAGTCTGTATTATGACCAATAACGTTGTGTATTGCTAACTAATCTCTAATGAAGGTTAATGGCCCCTTCATCCACTATTTTGCAGAAAGTGTGAAGGCAGAAAACTTTCAAATTAGGGTCCAAGTTCACGTTTGAGTTTATGGGGGTTAGTTCATGGAAGTCTGTTTTGAAATTGATGAATGCTTTAAGACTGACAAATAAGTCAAACAGCAGATATGGCTCAGTTATTGAGTGTCCTCCAATACCATCTCTCCAATGTTTCATTTCATTCATGGGAACTGGGAAAACCCTCTGCGCGGTTTAAGAATAGTTCACTTCAGTAAAACATGCTGACCCTAGAGATTAGAATACATATTCATGTGGTTTGTGCTAAAAATATACCAAAATCATTGTAATCCCATCAAACTAAGCTAAATCACTGAGAGGCGTTATACATCTCTTTGCGCGGATGAGCCTAGAAAAGTCTCACATCACTGATTCAGGCAGGATTTAAACCGTCGATCTTCGCTCTGAGAAACAACGAGTCGTGGGCTGCCACATGTCGAAAGATGCCCCAGAGGGAGGACGTGAAATCTGCCACCGCCGCCAACTAAGACCCTGTGTTTGAGCTCCCAAACTGCAGGGACAGAAGTACCCAGAGAAACAAAGCCAACGCACGTACATCCCTATGATTCCCCTCCTCATGTCAGACCTGCCCTGGCTGCATTTCCCTGTGCTCTCCCTCCTCGCGATCGTTCATCATGCCGTCACACGCAGAGCGAGGGGGGGGGGGAGCTCAGCTCGTGTGTCTCTGCCGTGCAGCGGCTCCCTGGCACAGGCACGGGGGGCCACTGCATAATCAGCTGCTCCTCTCGATGCCCAAAATACCTCATCTGCATTAACTTCATCGCAGCTGCTTTATTTTATCTCCGCTGAATTGATTTACTGTGAGTCACCCGGATTGCACCGCAGATCTAATCGCGGGTTCATGTTTACAAAATAATCTACGGGACACAAAGCCAAAGAGTGAAACATCCAGCGGATTGCAGGGGTAATTCGGCGGATTGTTTTAATGGGCAAGAGTCTGCCCACTGGAAGCATTTGCTCATAAAATCTTTTTGCATATTTCATAATCTAATATTTAGGTCACCTGCGTTGAGAGCATTTATAGTGGAATCTTTTTCTATACGACCAGCTATGCCGCCGTATTGTTACGATTAACAGAGCTAAATAATCCCTCTTCTTAATTGTGTGGGACAATGTGCTTTACATTTCCAGCAGTTGGAAGCGGGATGTTTAATGAAACCCACTGGGGCTAGTTTGCAAAAAAGTAAAACCTACTTCCGAATACAGTCGTCTGTGCAACTGAATATCTCATGAGGACACAGTTTGATATTTGTTACATTCCCCCGATGGGTTTTGCTTTTGACGCTGGATTGGTTTTGTTGTTATAAGCTTTTTTTCTGCCCTTGCATGAAGACATGACACCTCTTTGTATGTATTGCTTTTCAACCAGTGCATATTTCCAGCACAACTTTAAGATCTTCATTATCAGTGTGCCATTTTTGTGTTTCTGTTGCTGTGGGTATTTTAAGCCGCATCCCTGTCTTAAGCCGCTAAAGCGATGTGTCAGGCCTTATTCCCACACCCAGCAGGTTGTTGTTCTTCATGATAGATCACCAGCAGGCATATTACCAGCCCCGGTTGTTATTGTCACTGATGTACAGCCCCAAGACATCGCCTTCTTATGTTCACAGTTCCTCAG